>NC_056726.1:755249995-755260921 GCF_019279795.1 Protopterus annectens | reverse complement strand
TAATTTTGCACTTTAGAAATATCTTCCCACTCCACTTGTTTCTCTTTAATTTGGGTGTCCATTTCTCTATCCTGTTGTGTTGCTATATGAGTTAAATTTTCTACACTAAATCCTTTACTTAGCAAGTAGTCCATAACCTCAGATTTTGTTTCTTTAACTTCTCTATTACCAACCCTCTTTTCTACTTTCCCTCTTTGTATTCTTATTTTTTGTATTGTAAAATTTTCCATATCTGGATGTCTTTGCCTGTATTTCTCTTCAAATATCTTTGGTGCTGCTCTTTTTACATTGATTAGTTCGGCTTTCTCCTTTGAACAAATATTGCACCATATTAAATCTCTTTTTCTTTCTCATGTCCATGTTTCTTCTTCAGATGTCTCCTGCCCTTCTTGTTTCTCCTTACTTTTGGGACTATTGTTCTATCATGCTGTGATATAACCTGTGTTAGATGTTCTACACTGAATCCTTCATTTTGCAAATATTCCATAACTTCAGATTCTATTTTTTTAACTTCTACTTGACTAATCTTCTGATGTTAAGTTGTCTATCTCGCCTTCATTCTTGCTGGATGGGTTCGGAGCCGACCTCGGCTCCGACTCGGCCACTCTAAAAGCTCGAGAGTTGGATCCACCGGCTCGAGGCTCCCCTTATATCCCACAATGCTAGGCGAGAGTTACCTCAGATCTCGTTTGCCGCTACAGCTTCAAGGTTGGTTGCTTCTACCGGTTCCTGGTGAGTGTTAGCTTTTTCTTCTAAAAGTTACTCTTTTAACCCCTTTTTAAGTTAAATTCTTCTTAGATTAGTGTAGATTATAGAACTTTATCCCCGACCCTATATTTTTCCCGTTTCTCTTCTAAAAGAACCTTTGGTTCTTCCCTTGGGCCTTAGGCCTTCTCTTCCCTAAGGGAGTGTTTGTGTAGTTTACTATAATTTTATTGTACTTAAATTCTAGTATTATTACTAAAATTATTATATTTTCTGACAGGGTATAACTGGTGTGTTTGAGTGTGTGTTTGTGTACACCTGTCAGTTAGGCTATGTCTAAAGAAGCAAAGGTCTCCGGATTCAAGAAGTGTGATGCGTGCTGTCAGAAAATGTCTCTGACAGATGCTCACACTTCTTTTGTCTATTGTCTGGGGCCTTTGCACCTGCAGGACTCCTGTGCTGTTTGCCATGGCTTCAGACCCAGGGTCCTGCAGGAAAGAAAAAACAAGCTAATTCTGAGAGGCTTGTTGAAGCCAGAGGATTCCCTGTCTGTCTCAACAGGGAAGCCCTCTAAGGCATCGAGGTCTTCGGCTCCGGCTTCTGAGCCGAGACCTCAGGTTGTTCAACCCTTGCCTTTATCGGCTCCGGCTGGAGCCGATAAGTCTCAGTCCACAGTTTCTGTGGCTCCCTCGGCTCCGGCTGGAGCCGAGGTTATTGAAGTACCCGTGTCGGCTCCGACCAGATCTTCGGAGCCGACAACTAGAAAGAGATCAAGGTCACCATCTATTGGCTCCGTTCATTCGGCTCCAGGTTCTCCCCTGCTGTCTGAACGGAGCCAAAGGTCTCATTCCTCTAGGTCATCGAGGCTGTCCGATCATGACCTTCAGAGGGTAGTGAGTCGACTACTTAAGTCCGAGGCACTAGCCCAGATGCTTCAGAGCCCGACTCATCAGTCGGTGCCTGCCCCGGTCCATCAACTCTTTCCTCCTTCGACTCTTCTGAGTTCGAGCCGGGTCGCCGGAACCGAGACTGTGATTACCGGAGCCGAGACAATTGTCTTCGGCTCCGTCGCCGGCTCCGCTTTCTTCTTTGGAAGAATCTCGGCGCCGACTTCCCTCGTCGGCTCCGAGGGGTGAGTGGCATCGACCCTTGTCCGACCCCTCTCCCTCTCGGGCTTCGGCGCTGGTGAGTTCGGCTCCGACATCGACCTCGAGCCATCACTGTCGGGTGCCGAGGGGGTTCTTAGCTCTTCGGAGCGGGACCTCTGGCTCTGCCTGACAGGGGTGCATTCGAGGTCATGCGGAGTGTGTTAGAGCCAGGCTCTACCCCACAGTCGGCTCCATCCGCCTCCCTCTATGCTGCCTCAGGGTAAGTCGACTCACTCCCTCATCCCGGACCGCAGAGAGCCAGCTCCTCAGGAACCCCTGTGGGATTTCATCCTCTTCCGAGGCCTCTCCTGATTTGGCAGAAGAGCCCCTCGGAAGAGGAAGTGCAAGAGGAAACACATTGACTCACCTGAGTCTATCACGCCAGACACAGATCTGGATGATTCTGAGGGTTCCCCGTTCCCCTTCTGAAGATGTCTCATTTGCAGACATTCTGGAGATCCTGAAACAGAGGGAAATTGGCCGGCCCTCAACCCTTCGGAGGATGAATCTGCGTATCTTGGGGCGTTTGGGTCTCGTCCTTCCACCTCCTGGGTGTCCCCCTTCGACCCCCTCATGCAGGTGGTTGCTAAGAAGGCATGGACGGCTCCTGATTCAGTGGACCCCACTCCCAGGAGACCCTCCAAATTCATCACAGCTCCATCAGACAAGCAATTTTTATCAAAAGGAGTTTCTGTGGATGCTATGGTGGTAGCTGCCGCCACAAAGAAGGAACTGGCTGATCCTTCAGTGCCTGTCCATCCACCTAACAAGGAATCTAGGTCCATGGATAGGTACGGAAGCGGATGTTCTCCTCAGCGACATTTACCATGCGTTCGCTGAATTACCTGTGCCATTTCACTTGTCTTCAAAGGGACTTGATCAAGGAAGCGAGTGAAATGTTAAAGGACCCTACAGCTGCGGGTTTCCAAGAGAAAATGAACACGCAGCTGGCTACCCTTAATTCCATATCCAACTCCTCCATGCCTCCTCTTATGCGGCCGATGGAGCGAGCAGAGCCGCAGGGACAGGGGTAGCCTTATGTAGGCACGCCTGGATGCGGCTATGCAACTGCGGAACCTTTCAAGACGTCTTTCACGAACTCCCCTTTGATGGATCATCTCTTTGGTCCTCAAGTGAAAGAAACCCTGACTAGGTGCGAGACTGATGGCAAGACCCTTTCTGCCGCCGGTGTCCGTTTTTCGTCTCCTTCTAGGCCTTTCCCCAAAGGCCAGAAGGGTGGGATGATGTGGTTTCGTAAACTATCTCAAGGGACTTCGCCTGACGACAGAGTCGCTTTCCTACCAAAGGCAGAGGTGGGAATAACAATGGTAGACGCCGCCTAGGGGCAGGGGGTCCGCAGAACCAGGGCAATCGGGAAGCCTTACCTGACAAGCCTTTTCAGCATCCCAGGGGTGTTGCCCGACTGCCCATCTTCGAGGCAGTCGGGGAAGATTGTCACTGTACCCAGAAGCCTGGCTATCCCTGACTCAAGACAAATGGGTACAGTCCATCATTTCCGAAGGCTATTCTATCCCCTTTCTTCGCTTTTCCAAATCAGTCAAAAATCCCTTCCAGATGTTCCACCCGCTCAAAGGGATATAGCAGCTTTGGAAATTTCAAAACTGCTTGCAAAAGAGCAATTCAGTCAGTGCCAGCAGACCAACAAGGATCCGGAATCTACTCAAGGTTCTTTTAGTTCCAAAGAAAACAGGGGACTGGAGACCGATTTTGGATCTCAGTGTCTTGAACAAATCAGTCAAGAAAACAAGATTTCGGATGGTCACGCTGCAATCCATTCTTCCCTTTTGGGCAAAGGAAACTGGATGTGCTCTATAGACCTTCGGGATGCGTACTATCACATAAAATGAACAGACGCTCCAGAAGATTCCTCCGCTTCAGGCTGGGAACCAGTCATTTTCAGTTCAGGGCCCTGCCCTTTGGTCTCACCACTGCCCCGGTGTTTACCAAATGCATGGCAGTGGTAGCTTCTCACCTGAGACGACAAGGATTCCAGGTGTTTCCATATTTGGATGACTGGCTTCTCACAGCTCCCACCAAGCATCTCCTTCTGATGGCCAGAGATTATACTTTTCGCGTTTGTCAAAAACTGGGTATTTCAATAAATTGCGAAAAGTCTGTTTTGTCGCCTTGTCGTACTATTACCTACATAGGCGCAAATTTAGATACTATAAACATGTCTGCAACGCTAACGAACCAAAGGATATCAGACATTCACAAATTGGTGTCACTTCTTCTCAACAACAACAAAGCCAAAGCCAGGTTAGTTCTAAGGGTGTTGGGAATCATGGCAGCGGCCATACCTCTCCTCCCATTGGCCAGATACCACATGCGGATCCTTCAGTGGATGGTTTTACTCAATGGTCATACCAGGAACTTCCAATGTCTCACACCATTATGATCACGCAAGCATGCAAAAAGCATCTCATGTGGTGGATGTCTTCCCCCCAGCTCCTTTCGGGAAGACCATTTGTTCCACCTCCTCCGGTTGCTACTCTGACAACGGATGCCTCCCTGATCGGGTGGGGGCATTATCAGGGCAGGACAGTCCAGGGCACATGGCAACCAAACGAATGCCACTTGCACATAAATGTTCTGGAGATGAGAGCAGTGCTTTTAGCGTTGCAAGCCCTTCAAGACTCTCTTCCCTTGGGAACGATTGCAATCCAGACAGACAATATGTCTGTAGTGTGGTACATCAACAAACAAGGCGGAACCAGATCATACCCCTGTGTCGAGAAGCACTCAGACTGTGGCAATGGGCGATTTCTTCTCAGCGTTTTCTGATAGCAACGCACATCCCGGAAGTCCAATCACATTGCGGACAAGTTGAGCAGAGCTATACTCATGCCTCACGAGTGGTCTCTGAAAGACTCTGTAGTGAGAGAGATATTTCTCAAGTGGGGTCAGCCTTGCTGCGATCTTTTTGCTACTCCCCAAAACAGCAAGTGCAGAGAATACTTCACTCTATTCCCTTTACCAAGCCAACCCAGCAGAGACGCCCTAGTCCCAGTTTGGCCCCGGGACTTCTGTATGCATTTCCTCCTTTCCCTCTGATCTCTCAAGTAATACAGAAAGCTATCGCTCAGAAGGCCTCATTGATCCTCATTGCTCCTTACTGGCCTCGACAAGTGTGGTTCCCCTTTCTACATCGTTTTCTCTTGAGCGACCGTGGAGTCTGGACCTAGTTCCAGATCTTTTGATCCACCAGTCGGGTCAGTTTCATCGCTCCCTCCCTCTCTGAACCTCACTGCTTGGTTCCTCCAGTTCCAACCGTAGCCAGGCTTCCTCAATTATCTCACTCGGTTAGAGATATATTGATAGCTTCCCATAAATCTTCCACTCGAAGATTTATTTGAGTAAGTGGAAACGCTTCTCATATTGGGCACAAGGAAAGGACATAGATCCTTTCACCGCTTCCATCCAACTAGTCCTTGATTTTCTAGCTGAACTCTTCCATGCAGGTTCATCTCCATCTACCCTTAAGGTTCAATTGGCAGCTATTTCTAATTTTCATGTGGGCATTTCTGAATCTGCCCTAATGTCCCACAAACTATGCAAAGCCTTTTTGAAAGGAGTTTTTCTTCTCAGACCTCCTATAAGAAATCCTCCTTCTCCTTGGGACCTAAATTTAGTTCTTGCTTCTTTGATTCTTTCCCCTTTCGAACCTGCAGCTTCATGTTCCTTGAAATTATTATCATGGAAAACTCTCTTTCTGGTGGCTATCACATCAGCTAGAAGAATTTCAGAACTTCAAGCACTCAGTTGTCGTTCTCCTTATCTTTTGTTCCATAAGGACAGAGTTTCCTTGAACTAACCCGTCCTTTTGCCTAAGGTGGTTTCAACATCAAATCTAAACCAAAGCATTGACCTCCCTGTCTTTTCCCAGAGTATTCAAATAGGTCTGAACAAAAATTACACTGCCTGGATGTTCATCGTCAATTAAGGTACTACTTGGACAGGACAAACAATTCAGAAAATCTGATCAGCTGTTTGTCTCCTATGCGGAAAGCAGAAAGGGACTTCCAGTTTCAAAGGTATCATTGTCCAGATGGCTAACATCTCTGATTACCCTTGTTTATGAGATTAGACACCAAAACTGCCTAATAAACCTAAAGCCCATTCCACCAGAGCTTTGGCTACTTCTTTAGCCTTCCAAGACAGACTGCCTATTGACACCATTTGTGCAGCTGCTACGTGGGCTACTCCTCACACTTTTATTTCCCATTATAAGTTGGATTTAGCTTCTAGGCATAGAGCTAATTTTGGTTCCACTGTTCTCAGGAGTCTGTTCCGTTAGGCCACCCGGGACAAGGTGCTAGGGACGCGGTCCCATCCAGCAAGAATGAAGGCGAGATAGACAACTTAACATATAGAAGTTATGTTCTTACCATAACGTTCCATGTTAGTTGTCTTCTTCTCGCCTTCTTCTTGCGTCCCACCCTCCTTCCCCCTGGCCTGGACAGACCTAGAGGAGTTGTGATCGTGACCTCTCTTTCTACCACCTCTTTCTTTAGTCATATGCTATTATGCATATTTCTTGTTTCAGGATGTAGGTCACCCTTCTTTCTTCCTGTTGTTAGAGGTGGATTCTGTTTTACAGTTATACTGTTACTGTTATAAGCTGGGGTTAGCTTACAAACGAGATCTGAGGTAACTCTCGCCTAGCATTGTGGGATATAAGGGGAGCCTCGAGCCGGTGGATCCAACTCTCGAGCTTTTAGAGTGGCCGAGTCGGAGCCGAGGTCGGCTCCGAACCCATCCAGCAAGAAGAAGGCGAGAAGAAGACAACTAACATGGAACGTTATGGTAAGAACATAACTTCTATTTCTACATGCCCTCTTTGTGATCTTATTTTTTTTATTGTGAAATTTTCCATATCCGGATGCCTTTGCCTGTATTTCTCTTCAAATATCTTAAGGGCTGCCTTTTTTGTGTTGATTAATTTGGCCTTTTCTTTTGCATAAATATTGCACCATATCAGATCTCTCTTTCTTTCCCATGTCCATATTTCTTTTTATACCATTCAAACATCTCTAAATTTTGTTCTTTAAATTTCTGCACTTCCTCAGTTGCTTCTTTTTTTTTCCAAATGGCACAAGGTTTCTTGGTCTATATAGTGTTTTTCATGGATCTGTTGTATTAATGAATTCAAATTTTTATTTGAAGCTTCTGACAGTTGTTCTTGTGTATGTATTTTTCTTTACTCTAATTTCTCTCTTAATTTTTTTGTATATCTTTTGTCTGGAAGGTCTGGGCTTCTTGCATAATGGTAACAATACATACTTTCTTTCTTATCTTCAATAGTCCACTCTATCTATTCATTCTTGAAGTACTGCCCATGTCCCTTATGGACAGATGCAGTATGCAACATCAGGACTTCAACATTCAAAGACCCACTACCCTGATACTACCCCTTCCCATACCTGGAGAATTGAGATATAATAGTGTCATGTTCTTGGTATTATTGGCTAGACTTGTAAAGCCTCTTGTGCCATTAGCCTAGTAATCACCTATGAACCTATGAAGGGGAGAGAGTCCACTTTTGATATGATGACATCATCACTGTGTTGCAGAGAAGATGTTTCTGTTAAAAGAAGGATAAAGTGCAGAAGGTGTGTCCAAAGTTAAATGCATTTTCCTCTGTGGAAATGGACACAGCACTTGACATTGAGATGTTTCTTACTTGTCATTTCCCCTGAGTAGAAGTTGATACAGTATGTCTATTTAGGAAGCTATATGCACCCGATATTGCAGGCACACCCACAAGTTCTCTACTGTGAGAGTTTAACCTCCTACATATCTACTTACATAATTAAAAGAGTACAATATTAGTCACAAGTGCCATAGAAGAAGGCTGATTCGTTAAGAGGAGAGAGTACACTTTTGACATGAGTGCAGAGAGTGCTATGTCCAAAGTTAAATGTATTTTCCTCAGTGGAAGTGGACACAACACATGTGACTTTGAGGTGCTCTTTACCTGTCACTAGCCATCACCCAAAGTCCCTGTGGCAAGAATTGAACCTTCTACCTCTTTAGTTACAAATCTAGCAAGCACATTAGTCACAAGCACCACAGGGGAATTCTGACTCTTAAGGCGAGAAAATGCACTTTTGACATGATGACCTCATCACTGTTTTGCAGATATGATGTTTCTGTTAAAAGTAGGATAAGGTGAAGAGGGTGCTGGGTCCAAAGTTAAATGTATTCTTTTCAGTGGAAGTGGAAACAGTACATTTGACACTGAGACATTACTTACCTGTCACTTCCATTTAGCCTCAGTTGAAGTCAGAAAGGCGATCCTACTTCACACACTTAAAACACGCAGTTGAAGGACAGTGACAACTTAGTGAAGTGGAAGAGCCGAACAAAGAGAGAGAAATAGCAACAGCATTTTTTGGGACATGTAGGACCATCTGCCGTCTGTATGGTGTGTTACTGTTACTTATTTCCTCTCTATTAATCTTCCGTGCTCTGTTCAATAAAGAACCCCCCCCGCCACAAGAACTCAAGTTCCACATAATGAGAATTGAACTTCCTACCTATCTAGTTTACACAATATAGAGAGCACAGTATTAGTCACAAGTGTCACAGGAAAAGCCAGACTTTAGTGATGTGAAAAAGCACATTTGTAATTAGTAAGACTTCACTGTTTAGAACAGCGGATACTGTGAATCACAGTATTTGGGACAAATGCATGTGAGTGGATAGGCCAAAGTAACAGCAGTGTGCTTGTCTCATGTAATGACTTACATCTCTGCTAAGGCTTATATACTGTTCTTCAGGTACATAGCATTACTGTGAGGGACATGCACCTGTTTTACAGTGTAGGATGCCAATGAGACACACAATTGTAAACCACTGGATTATCAATCAAGCATTCCTGCCAGTTCATTCTAAGATGATTGCATGGAAATAGTAAGCATTTGTAGTGCCGCTGTCACTTGTCACTTCCTAAATATAACTGCTCTTTAGAATGACAGTGATAGATTATGTGTGAATAGGTTACCTAACATTTTAACACATTTGCAAGTATAACCACTGGAGTACATACATACATTAACAGACTGATGAGGACAAAAAGTGAATGCTTTTCAATGGTCCATTCCTGGCCATGTATGTTATGTGCCATTCTATTTTTGACCAGATTAAACATGTAAAAAAGGGGTTGTGGGACAGTGGTGAAAATGGGGGTGGCAAACAAGGTAAACCACAAGGGAATGAATACAGCAATCTGCAGGAGGGTGATGGAAGAACACCATAGTTATCTACTTCTTAGCAACATAAATGTAGAATTGTACAAAAAATGTCATTACTTTGAAGAGTAACCACACCAGGCCTGGCCGACAACAACAGAATAATGTTATAGAGCCAATTGGGCCAAACAAGTATGCCAAGATAACACATTGGTGAAGTGGAGAGCTGTGTATGAGGTATGATTTTTTTTTTTTTGAGACAGTTTTCTGTTTATTTTTTTTGGAGAGAGAGGAATGTTGGGGAAGGTGCTTAGGAATGACAGCATCAGGTAGGTAGGGTAGTTTAGGCAGCAGGTACAGATATACAGGACATACAAGAAGGACAGGGATGGCAATGGACACAAAAGGTTGAGGGAAACTATAACTGGAGATATTTAAGGAACCTCAGAGGTGTATCCACATCCAGCTTGAGAACAATGAGGATCTAGTCCTCACCCTCAGAACTGTCATCACTGCCTCCTCCTTTGTCAGCTGTTTTGGTCAGTGTGATATATGGCATTGTTTTGGTAATACAATGCAGGACCTTTTCAACCCTGCTAATTTGGGCACAGAGGTCCCTCTCCCTAATGCCCTCCAACAGTCCTGTCATCTCCTGACAGGTAACAAAATTTCCACCTCCACTACTACTGCACCAGCACCTGAGGCAGAGCAACCTGATGCAGGTGGAGCAGGTAGACCAGGAGTTGTAGAGGCAACACTGGTAGGATGTGACTCAGATGTGCTGGGTATTTGTACTGCCTGTGGTGGTGCTGCTGCAGCCACCTGTGGAGGTATGGTTGGCTGAACCTCAGTGGTTGGTCTGCCTCCCTGTGCTGATGGTCATTTATTTTCAGAAGCAATGTATTATAAACATGAGAAATGGGAAGAGACAAAAAAGAGATGAATAGATCAATGGCATGTCACATTACTCAATTATTTCAATGCATAAAAAATAAGACAAATATATAAGTACACATTGGCCACATCCAGATATGATGGAAGTTTCAAATATCTGCTTTCTAAGGTAAAAACTGCAATTGCAGATACTGATTTGTTAATGTCATGTAGAATTGAAATTAAAATATCTTATAAATTGCAGGCTATAAAAAAAATCTAATATCTGTTTCTGGGTATGAAACCTACACACAATCTGATGTACTCATTAGTTAATGCAATAATCAAGAGCTATTGGGGCAGGCATGTAGGCTTGATATAAAAATTAAAGTATGCCTGCTCAAGAGGATAGTCAAGGACAGACTGAAAATGCTTCTATGCTTGTAACCAGAGCAGATGCATAGTTGCCCCATATCTCTCTGAGGTAGTTAATGTCTCCTGATGCATCTCATAGTTTTCTGCTATCTCTGCTGCAGCTGTACAGTAGAAAAAGAAAACAAATATATATGAAAGAATAATGAATGACAGCATTGGCTGACTAATTAATGCCATATCATAGACAGGTTATGGGCCAGTACACTTACACAAACGAGAGGTGATTGCAGTTCTAAATTCAACCTCCCATAGGCTAAGGAGGTCCCTGTTGTGCTTCTTCATGTCACTGTAGTGGTGTCAATAGTGCTCTCTGGTGAGCTGGATATCAGTTGCACTGCAGACAGCCATGGGCAAGCTTTTTGAAGCCTCTGCCTTATACTGAGACCCGGTATATTCCCCCTACAGTACATTAATAAGCACAAAATGTGTTAAAAAGCCAGTGAGATTTGCCCCTGTGTGATCCTCAAACTATTCAAACATATTCCAATGTTAAATCATGATATACTTTATGTTGTTGGTTATAATCATGGTTGTTTGGAAGAAAATTATAT
>NC_056726.1:755212495-755244995 GCF_019279795.1 Protopterus annectens | reverse complement strand
TTTGCCCACCGGGCAGTGCCTGTTAGCTAGGGTATAAATAACTATTCCCGGCTCCAGAAAGTCTACTCTTCAATTTTTCCCTTGGAACTAGACAAATTTACAACTTAAGCACTCAAATCATTCACTTCTCAGCCCGGCACTTGCTCAAAACTCATAGCAAGCACTAATAAACCTTAGCACTAGACCCCCCCCCCATACTGTAGAGAAGGACAAGGCTCTCTATTAGACCTTACCAGCCAATCAGTAAAACAGCTCACTATACCTAACCAGGCATGTCCAAAGAGCAGTTTTGGGTGTACTCTCTGGTCCAACTGGTGAATTTGGGCATTTGAGGCAATTTTACAACTGCCTCATGTACACAGACAACCCTCTTCTCCTACCACCAAACAATAATACATGCGAGAGATACAATTATGCAGCCAAACTGGAGGCTAAGCTCTCTCAACCCAAGACTGGATCAGACAGTCAAGAGGAGAAGGGAATTACTTACATCACACCACCAGTCTCACATAGACCTATGAAACCAGCACCGGCAAAAAACACACATAAATACACAAAAACATACTTGGAGGCTCTAAATAAAAATCTGCAAAAGCAACAGAGACTTCCAAAGCAGACATCCAAGCAACCCCCCCCCCCCAACACAAACCATGAAACACATACTTCACAAAATGAGTGTGCCACGCAATCACAGCCCTTAAGGCAAAATAACATACCTAACACACTAGTAATAGGTGACTCTATAGTCAGGCACACTGACGTCCCACTCACTAGGCTGAACAAGGAGAATGTTACTGTTGGCTGCCTGTTGGGTGCCAGGATGCACCACATAACACAAGCACCCAGGTCACTCCAGAACAAGTACAAATACGACTCTGTCATTGTCCATGTTGGTGTAAATCACCTGAGCCATACCTCCCTGGACTACATGAAAAGAGACATGGAAGAGCTCTCTGATCACATAGTCCAGGCCGGTATGACCCTGACCCTGAGTAGCATCCTGCCCTCACCAAGAATGATGCCATGGTATAAAGAAAATTATCAATTTCAACAATTGGCTAAGCTTCTGGTGTCATTCAAAGGGGGTCCAGTGTCTATCAGCCTGGGATGACATGCTCGACAAGCCACGCTGCTTCGCTAGAGACGGCCTGCACCTGTCACCCTTAGGCTTTTGAATACTGGCCAAGGCTCTAGCTACCTCCATAGTGCCTTTTTTAGGCAAGGCTCAAAAGACAAACCCACTGCCATAAATAGCACAAGTAACAAAAAAACTGGGTAATGCTACTCAGTGCCAGAAGTCTAAACCTCAAAATGCATGCACTCGAGGCACTCCTCAGTATGGAGAAAATCGATATATGTGCAGTAACAGAAACCTGGTTTAAGGCTCCAGAGAGCACCCCAGCACTACAAGGCTACAACTCATACCATACATTTCGGCCACAAAACCTGGACCGAAATACAAAAGGCGGGCGAGTATCCTTATTCATCAAGGATACCCACACCTCCAGTTTAGTGGCACAGCACAATGCTTCAGAGATCATCCACGTGCAACTAACAACAGGCAGAACTGCAATTCAAATTGTAGCTTGCTACAGATCACCCACCATGTCCCAGGACCCCAATTCCGCATTTCTGTAAACACTGGGAAACATAAAGGTCCTACCAAACACCCTGATATTGGATGATTTCAATTACCCAAACATTAACTGGGAGAACTATTCAAGTACTAACTCCCTTGCCCAACATTTCCTAGAATTTATAAACTTAAATGCCCTGGATCAACTGGTCAGCAACCCCATCAGAGGTGACAACATATTGGACCTGGTCATCACCAACATGAGTGACTGGTGTTCCACACCAGAGGTCAACCCCTTGCTGGTTATATCTGACCATAAACTAATCACTCTGGATAGCCACATTCTGCCCCCACCCCCGGTCAAAGAAACCACAGTGAAAAACTTTTCAAAAGCAAACTTCACGTTACTTAAGACCAAGGTGGAAAATTTCAAATCCCCCATGCTAAAGGATAACGCTGCCCAAGCTGCAAAATACTTTACTAATGCACTCTACGGGCACCTACAAGAATGAATGGATCGTGCTATCCCAAGCAAAACCAAGACTCACTCCTCCAAGAAAAGGAAACCAGTCTGGTGGACCCCTGCCATAAACAAGCTGTACAATAGAAGGAGGAAACTAGTACAGAAAAGAGTAAAATCCCAAGAGGGGAAGACATCCCTGATCAGTACCAGTAAGAAACTACGATCCCTCATAAAATCATCCAAGGCTAGCTTTGAAAGATAAATTGCCAGGGACTCCAAAGATAACCACAAGGCATTCTTTAGTTATGTCAGGAATCTAAGTGGCAATTCCCGGATCTGCTCGGAGTTAGTGCAGAATGGCACAAAATACACTGAACCGACCGTTATTGCCAACATCCTGGTAGACAGGTTCAGTGCAAACTTTACCCCCCTCTCACCCCCCAAAAGGGCCAATAACCATACTAGAAGAATGTAGTTCCCCTGAAATCACAGACACTCAGGTTAAAACAGCCCTCTCCAAAGCCAAAAACACACCATCAATGGGACCGGACGGTGTCCCAGGCTGCTTCCTACATGAGCTCAAAAATGAACTAACCCCTCACCTCAACACACTGTTCAAACTCAGCCTCTCCACAGGTTACGTGCCAATGGAGTAGCGCACAGCAATGGTTATTCCGCTCCACAAAGGTGGAGCCACAACAGACCCCGGGAACTCCTGCCCCATAAGCATGACTAGCTTGGTCTGCAAGGCTGTGGAGCGTGTCATCATGGATCTCATTAGCAGAGACATTGGGAACCTCCAAACACTGGACCCTACCCAGTTCGGCTTTGTTAAGGGCAGATTATGCCTCCTAAATCTGGTGGACTTCTTTGAGACAGTTACCAAGGCTATAGACGAGGGAAAGGTTGTCCACACAGCCTACCTAGACCTCGCAAAGGCCTTCGACACCACCCGAACAAAAACCCCTACATCATGAGATGGGTTGCCAACTGGCTCACGAACAGAACCCACATGGTAAATGTTGTGGGAGCTAGGTCTGACTAAACTGGTTACAAGTGGCATTCCCCAGGGCTGATTCCTAGGACTCCTCCTGTTTGGCATATACGTCTTAGAGGTACAGGCAAGCACAGGAGGACTATGGCTGATCAAGTTCGCAGACGACTGCAAACTAGGGGCTAAAATTGACTCTCCGGCTGACACAGACATCCTCCAAAAGGGTCTCACTGAGACAGATACCTGGTGTCAAAACCATGGCCTCAAGATAAATGCCAAAAAGTGCATAGGTTCATAGGTTGGTACTAGGCTATCGACCCTAGGTCCTATGCAAGCCTAGCCATAACAATTCCCTGTATATTTCTTCCCACAATATTTACTTCTCAGGACCCCTGTCTAGCAGGGTGACTGACATGATCCCCGGGGTGAATTTCCTATCTCCCATCCAGTCATCAAGGTTCCTTTTGAAGAGGGCCAATGAGGCACTCTGCTTGACATGTATTGGCAGTCTGTTCCAGAGTATGGGGAGTCTCTGGGTCAGGAACCTATCCCTCCAGCATGTTTTGTTCATTGTGATGACAAGGCTTAGATCCCTGGAGCGTGTGGCTCTGAGGGATTGGGATTTCTTTAAGTGGAGCATGTCCAACAGCTCAGGGTTTGACATGGCCTTGTATGTTAAGCAGAGATCGCCTCTGAGTAGACGATATGCCACAGAGTATAGCTGGAGTTTTTTTAGACTGTCATCATATGGCATCTGCTTTAGGCCTGTGATTCTTTTAGTGAGGCATTTCTGTGGCTTTTCCAGTTGTTGCAGATGTCTTGTGAGGTACATACCAAACGGGGCATTATACTCTATAATGGGTCTAATGAGGGATGAGTACAGTGGGACAATGACCTCCTTTTTTCTGGATGAAAAGCCAATAGTGATGAGGTGTGCCACATAGAATGATTTCCTGACTGTTGTGGTGATGTGGTTATCAAAAGTGAGACTACTGTCCACCTGTGTCCCCAAGTCTCTCATCACACTTTCGATGTTTAATGTCCTGCCACCTATGTGGTAATTCATGGGTACATGTTTTTTTCCAAAGGGGATAACTATACATTTTTTGGCATTAAGCTTGAGTCGATGGCTCTGGCACCAGGCATCTGTTTCTGTAAAGCCCTTTTGTAGAATATCCACATCATTTGAGGATTCAATAATGGCTCCCAGTTTGCAGTCATCTGCAAACTTTGTTAGTCAGAGTCCCTTAGTGTTGGCCTGTACTTCAGAGAAGTAGATGCCAAACAAGAGTGGTCCCAGAAATGAACCCTGAGGTACTCCACTTGTCACTTGTCTGGAGCTGGATTTGGAGTCGGCTACTTTTACAGTCTGGGTTCTGTTAGTAAACCAGTTGGCAACCCATCGAGTGACGTAGGGATTTATACCCAGCTTAGTAAGTTTATCTATGATTTCAGAGTGGGGGATGGTGTTGAAGGCCTTGGCGAGGTCCAGATAGGCTGTGTGGACCACCTTACCCTCGTCCACAACTCTGGAGACTGATTCGAAGAAGTCAGTCAGATTCAGGAGACAAGCTCGGCCCTTCACAAACCCAGACTGGGTGGGGTCCAGTGTTTGAAGGTTGCCAATGTCTTTGTTTATAAGTTCCATGATAATGCGTTCCATGCCCTTGCAGATCAGGCTTGTCAGACTGATGGGATGGTAGTTCCCGGGATCCAAGGCGGATCCTCCCTTGTGGAGCGGGATAACTGTAGCTGTGCGCCACTCAGTGGGCACGAAGCCTGAGGTGAGGCTATGATTAAACATGACACTTAGTTGAGGTGCCAGTTCATTTTGTAGTTCATGTAGTACACAGCCTGGAATGTCATCTGGTCCCATGGATGCTGTATTCTTAGCTTTGGAGAGTGCGGTTTCTACCGGTGTGGCCATGATTATCGGAATTTGGTAATCTTTTGGTATTGAGATGGGCCCTTTAGGGGGTGAGAGGGGGGTGAAGTTGGCACTAAATCGATCTGCCAGGATATTGGCAATATCCTTTGGATCAGTATATTTAATGCCATTCTTTTGTAGCTCAGAGCAGATCTGAGCATTGCCATTTAGATTCTTGACATAACTATAGAATGCCTTGTGGTTGTCTTTGGAATCTTTGGCAATTTTATTTTCGTAACTAGCTTTTGAGGATTTTATGAGGGATCTCAGCTTCTTACTGAAGCTGGTGAGGGAGTTTTTTGCATCCTTGGATTTTCCTCTTTTCTGCAACAGTTTCTTCCTTCTGTTGTATAGTTTGTTTATAGCAGGGGATCAGCAGATTGGCTTCCTTTTTTTGGAGAAGAGCATCTTGGTTCTATTTGGGATGGCACGATTCATCCACGAATGGATGTGCTCGTACAGTGCCTTAGTGTAGGATTCTGCAGTTGAGCTTCCAGATCCCGTCTGCGTGGGTGTTGTGAAGTTTGTCACTTCTGACTTCAGTAACATGAAGTTGGCTTTGGAGAAGTTTTTTAAGGAGGTTTCCTTACTGGGGTGGGGGGGTGGGGGTGGGATGTGGATGTCAAAGGTGATTTGCTTTTGGTCAGACCTGACCAGTGAGGGGGTGACTACTGGTGTGGAGCATCTATCTCCCATGTTGGTAATGACCAGGTCTAGGATATTGGAGCCCCTGGTGGGACAATGGATTAGCTGATCCAGGGCGTTGGAATTTATGAATTCCAAGAACCGTTGGGAAAAGGAGTTGGTACCCGAGTAGTTTTCCCAATTAATGGCAGGGTAGTTTAAATCACCCAGTATTAGGTGTTTGGTTGTATCTTAATATTTTCCAGTATGTTTAGAAAGGTGTAGTGAGAATCTTGGGGCATGGTGCGGGATCTGTAGCAAGCTACAGTTTGGATTGCAGTCTTACCTAGTGCTAGTTGCACCTGGAGAATTTCAGATGCATTGTGTTGGGCAACTAGCCTGGAGGTGTGAATAGCCTTGGTGAATATGGACACTCCTCCACCTTTAGTGTTTCGGTCTTGGTTTTGTGGCCAAAAAGTGTGGTAAGAATTGTAGCCTGGTATTGCAGGGGTGCTCTGGAGCCTTGAACCAAGTCTCAGTTACTGCACAGATATCGATGTTCTCCATTTTTAGGAGTGCCTCGAGAGAGTGCATTTTGAGGTTTAGACTTCTAGCATTGAGTAGCATTACCTTCAGATTTTGCATGCTTGTATCTGCATAGTCATCTCCTTTGGAAAAAACAAAGTACCCACAAATTGTCACATAGGTGGTAGCCCCCTAAATACAGAAGATAAAATAAGGGATCCGGGGGACCCAAGTAGATAGTAATCTCTCCTTTGATAATCTCTCCTTTGATAATCACATTGCCATAGTGGTTAGAAAATCATTTTATGTGGTCCACCCAATCACAAAAGGGTTTGCATCCAGATCAAAAGAGGTCATTGTGCTCTATGCATCGCTCATCAGACCCAGCCTAGAGTACAACGCCCCATTTGGGATGTACCTTACAGGACACCAGCAACAGCTGGAAAGACCACAGAAGTACCTCATCAAGAAGATCACTGGCCTCAAACAGATGCCCTATGCAGCTTGACTGAAGAAACTCCAGCTGTACTCAGTTGCATACCACCTACTCCGAGGTGATCTCTGCCTGACATACAAGTCCATGTCCAACCCAGAATTGACAGACATGCTCCACTTAAAGAATACCATATCCCCTCGAGCCACACGCTCTAGGGATCTAAACCTCACCACAACAATAAATAGGACTTGCTGGAGGGATAGATTCCTGTCCCAGAGACTTCCCATGCTCTGGAACAGGATTCTAATCTACATTAGGCATAGCCCCTCACTAACACTCTTCAAGTGAAACCTTGATGAGTGGATGGGAAACAGGAAGTTTACCCCGGGGATGACTTCAATGGCTCTGCTGGACAGAGGCACAGAGAACTAATCTAAGGGGGCGGCGAAAGCCAACACATTCTGTCTAGCCTTATAAATGTCTTTGGGCAGATAGCCTATTACCTACCTATGAACCTATTACACTATAACCTAAGAACTTACTAATAGAGCAAGGCAGATGTGGTGAATGGATCCTCTAGTTGTTGTCAGGTCCAAGACAGAATGCAGAATGCTCTGTCTCACTAAGAGACTTCTCAAATTAATATATTGCCTCCCCATAGTGCCTTTTTTTAGGCAATGCCATGAGGTGAAAACTACCAACATAAAAATTTAATCTAAGCATAAATTAGAGGTCATGCTGCTAAACGCTAGGACTCTAAACATGAAACTGCACTCATTGGAAGTATTCTTAACCCTGGAATAAGCTGACATTTGTGCAGTCTCAGAAACCTGGTTCAAAGCTGTGGAGAGCATCCCAGCCATACCAGGTTACTCATCCTATCATTCATTCAGATCACAAGCCGTGGGCAGCAAAACAAAAGGAGGTGGAGTTGCAATATATATAAAACACATACACACCTCTAGGCTGGTCAAACAGTATGATGCACAGGAAATACTCCAGGTGCAGTTAACAATTGACAAACCCCCTATTCAAATCATAGGTAGCTACTGGCCTCCAACTCTGACTCAAGATGTCCACTCCACCTATCTGGACCTCTTCGAATCTATTAAGATTCAACTCTTTACCCTGATCCTGGATGACTTTAACTATTCAACCATAGACTGGAAGAAATACTCATGCCAAAACACAAATGCCCAGAGATTCCTTGATTTCGTCAATGCAGAAGCCTTGGACCAGTTGGTTGACACCCCCACAATAGCTGAAAATATCTTGGACTTGGTATTAACCAACATGAGTAACCACTGCAGTATCCCTACAGTGTCAGCATCTTTGGTAAGATCCAACCACAAAGCAGTCACTTTTGAAGTCACCATGCCCCCCACCTCCAGCTTGGGTTAAACAAAAAAACTTCTCCAAAGCTGATTACATCCTCCTGAGGGAAGGCATAAACAGCTTCACAGCCCCCTCCCTCTCCACAGAAACTGGCACATATGTCCAAACTTACACCAAAGTACTATATGAGCATTTATATAGCTGCACGGAATAAGGAATACCAGACAGGACGAAATTATCCTCCTCAAGGAAGAGTAAACCTGTCTGGTGGATATCTACAATAAATAAACTATAATAATAGGAAAAAATTGCAGTCCAGGACCAAGAAGGAGCAGGTGTCTAATTGGAAGCAATCTCTCCTTAGTCTGAACAAGCAAATAAGAGCACTAGGGAAATCCTCCAAAGCAAACTTCGAGTACAAGTTGGCCACATCTATTAAAGACAGTTATAAGGCTTTCTTCGCATATGTCTGCAATCTCAAGGGAAGCACCCAGATCTGCTCAGAACTGGTGATCAAGGACACCACATACACAAACCCTGAAGACATAGCCAACCTGCTGGCAGACAGGTTCAGTGAAAACTTCACTCCTCTGTCCCCCCCCATCAGTAGAACAGGACATCCCCATTACCTGCCTCTCTCCCCTTATCTCTAGGGAGCAAGTCATCACTGCCCTCTCAAAGACAAAAAAATACAGCCTCCATGAAACCCAATAACATCCCAGCCTGCATCCTACATGAACTCAGGCAGGAACTTGCAGAACCATTAGACACCCTATTCAACCAAAGCCTGAGTACTGGCTTCATCCCAGCCGAGTGGAGGGCAGCCACTGTCATCCCTTTATATAAAGGTGGAGCGTCCACCAATCCAGGAAATTATAGACCCATCAGCCTAACTAGCCTGGTCAGCAAGGCCATGGAGTGGATTATCATGGACCTCATTAACAAGGACATTGGCAACCTCCCGATGCTTGATCCCACACAGTTTGGTTTTGTCAAGGGGAAGTCATGCCTGTTAAATTTGATCGACTTCTTTGAGACATTCACCAAGGCCATAGACCAGGGGAAGACAGTGCACACCACCTACCTTCACCACCTACCTTGACCTGGCCAAGGCGTTTGATACTATTCCCCACTCAGGTATAATAAATAAACTCTCTCAACTAGGCATTGGTCCATGTTTCCAGATTGGCAGCAAACTGGCTCACTGATAGAACCCACTTAGTCAAAATAGGGGAAGGCACCTCAATTAGTAGACCTGTAACAAGCGGTGTACCCTAGGGATCAGTCTTGGGGCCTCTGCTATTTGGGATATACTTTTCAGAGGTGCATGCCAAATCTAGTGGGCTATGGCTCACCAAGTTTGCAAATGACTGCAAGCTGGGTACTGTCATCAATTACCCTTGTGATGTGGCCATCCTCCAAGAGGGTTTCACCCAAACAAATGACTGGTGCCGGAAACATGGCCTCAAACTGAATGCAAAAAATTGTATCATCATCCATTTTGGGGAGAATGACGTCTCCACAAATGATCACATTGATAATAAGGCACTAAGCACACAATCAGTAGTGAGGGACTTGGGAACCCAGGTTGATAGCAAACTGACTATTGACCACCATATTGCCTCCGTTGTATGGAAAGCTTTCTACATGGCCCACCTCATTAGTAAAGGTATCTCATCCAGGGACAAGGTGGTCATAACATCCCTGTATTCTTCCCTTATAAGACCGATTATTGAATACAATGCCCCGTTAGACATATACCTCACAAACCACATGCAGCAGCTGGAGAGACCACAGAGATGCCTCATCCAGAGAATCCAGGGCCTCAAACATCTACACTACACAGATAGGCTAAAAGCCCTGTTCTTCTACTCAGTCTCCAACAGACTCCTCAGAGGTGACCTCTGTCTGGCATACAAAGCAAAGTCAGACCCCGCCCTGATGGGACTGCTGCATATCCGCAAGTCAAGCTCCACTCAAGTAAACCACACGTGAGATCTCAACCTGGTCTGTGACATCAATAGGACTTGTTGGCGGGACAGATTTGTGTCCCAGAGACTCCCTCTTTTGTGGAATAGACTCCTTCTCCACGTAAAGCAGAGTACCTCATTAAACCTTTTTAAGAGCAACCAAGATAACTGGATGGGGAACAGAAAATACACCCCTGGGATTCCACCTATGTCCCTGCTGGACAGTGGCATAGTGGGCCATCTTGTTGGAACATGGGCTAAATTCTTGACTAGGCTTGTAAGGGCCTCAGGACCAATAGCCTAGTAACTTCCTTTGATCCTGTGATCAAATATTACTGCTGAGATAGCTTGCAGGATGACATCATTTCTTGTCATCTGACTCTAGTTCCTAAATGAAATCCCCACTGCTGGAAGCAGGCAGTATTTAGCATCTACCTGTAAAAATACATTGACCTCAGAAATTGGGAGATGCTAAAAGCCATAAAATAATTGCATTCCTTCATGCATTCAGCGGTAGTAACTAGTTTACTCTGAAGACAATACAGAAAGCTTCCCAGCACAGACTCTGTGTCTCTAGCTGCAATGAAAACTGAAAGATACCATCTTTTATTGCATAGCCTATAAAGTAATTTAATTTCGGCTATTTTCCTAAACTTTGCTGAACTGAAGTTAACCTCCTGTATTCCATTTTCCATTGTTAAAATATATGCATTTAGCCAATTAAATAGTACATCTCTGTTCTCTTCCAGCAGGGCACACTGTGGATGCATTTTAAACACAAAAACTTTATAAAATACCTTTTCAACACACGTCTGTACGAACCAGTTTGATATACACATGACATACAGTTCTAAAACAGTTGTAACACAAGCATCTTATATAAATCATGTTGATATTCACAAATGACATATAATTAGTTACAAAATTCCAGATAACTGTGCTGCCAGTATCTCCCCTCATCACACTGAGGAAAAAAATGGAGTCTGTTTGGAGTATAAATATACTTATGCAAGCACTTCCAAGCAAATCCTAAATATTTTAGACTTTGTTGCATGCATGGGAGCCATACATATGTCCTTCCATTGTTTACTTGTAAATTGCTTATCCAGTCCTTGATAACCTCCTCTCTTTGACTCCTATAGTTATCATGCAATATTTTATATGTCCTAATTATCCCTTTTTAACAGCAGCTTCTGTCTTAGTCAGTTAAAACCACAACCAGAGCAGGTCTTTCATTTAGGATTCCCCTTTTCCTTTCTCTTTGCCTATATTTTGATATCAATCCTTGATAGGGAAGGCAGTCTCTAGCCAGCAGTCCAAATATCTTCTTGGCCTCTTCACATTTTGTTTCCTTTCTGTCTCTAGTTACTTGCTTCCAATATCTGGGTTCCTTTGCCAGTAATCTTCAGTAAATTATAACCCCCTCTTGCCTTTTCTTTGTATCCCTAATTGCTGTCATCCCTATCGGCAAAATCTCTATTCTCCATTCTTGTGTTGGCTTAGTTCTTAAAATACTTTCTGCTACTTTATTAGTATAATATTCTTTATTTCTGTTGTTGTTCTCCTTAAGGATCTGCATCCAAAATCCCACTATCTCCTTCTTTCTTGAATTTCCCCCATTTCGTCATCGCCCTTTTCTGCCTTGAATTGTAGCTTTCTGCTTGTGTCATGTATATGACCCTTAACTTTGTAACTCTAAAATATACTTTCTAATCAGGTTATCCTAAACCACCTTGTTCTGTTGGAAGGATCAGCTTGTTCAACTTGATCCTTGCCCTCTTCCCCTCCCAGGTAAATTCCTTCAAGTCAGATTGTCCACAACCTCTCCAATGCTTGATAAAATTATGCCTTACCTGTATATAAGACAAAAGTGGCTAAAACATTTTCAGTGCTGTATCTTGCTAACCATATCCTTTTAACAAGAGCTTCTAGTTTCTTTGTTTAGTGTCTTCCCACATATCCTTAACTGACATAACAGAGTTGTTTTTAATCCATACTACTAAATTACTTCATTTTATCTTATCACCATTAATATAGATATTGCTGGACCAATTAATGTGGGTACATAGTTGACAGGTATAGCCTTTGTTTTATCTTCATTAATTTTACATCCCAAAAAGACTTGAAACTGTCTCAGAATGTTCCACTATACTGAGATGTCCTTTTCTTGTTTTATGAGGTACAAAATAACATTGTCTACAAATAAAGCCAACTTTTCTTGATTACCATACTATTTATATCCATGAATTTCCGATTCCTTTATTTTTTTGCCAGTGGTTCTAAGTATAAAGCAAATAACAAAGATAAAAAAGATACCCTTGACAGAAAACAATCCTCCCACTCTAATTTTTGCCTCTAATCCCTCATATATCTTCCTAATTCTACACATCTATATTCCTAGTTGGTCATTATGATCCAATGACCAAAGACTCCTGTCTGTCCACAAACCTATCCAATCTGCTGGGCGTTGTCTATACTCGTACTGTATTACTAAGGCCTGGAACTCCTTATTTCTAGCCATCAGGTCACTGTCATCCCTTCTATCCTTCAAAATCATTCTGAAAGACTTCCTAGCTAAAAGCTGGCTCTGTTCTTGCTCAGCACCAGGATAAACTATATCCCTTATTACATCTTCCTACTATCCCTTCTTCACTCATTTCCTTCCTTCTGTCAATTTATCTCCTCTGTCTTTCTCTCTAAATATACCATAAGCCTGCATTTCTCTCACTTTGTATTGCAATTCGTGTTTGTATTATACTAATTTACCTTTAATTTCACTATAAACTGGCTAAAATTATTCTAATTATTAAACCATTGTCATACACCTTGCATCTATTCTTAACCAAGATTTTTACATTTTGTCTAATTTGGTATAATTATTTAAACTGCATTTGTTTTTGTATTATTTTTAAAGACTGTAAAATTATTATTTTTGAACTGTTTTGTAATGCTTTGGAACTTTTCTTCCCAGGCCTCCACTGAAAATGGGCTACTACCCAGTCAGACTTTCCCAATAATAAAATGTCGATAAAATATATAACTAAATAAATAAATAACTTTATTATTGTATCAGATAATACAAATGCTTCAATTGCCCTACTTATAAAATCCACAGCTTGCTCTGTGGAATGCATTATCTGCATAAACACCCACAAACAGCAGTGGCATTTTCTTACACTCTGCTTCCCTGTGGATCATCATTGTTCTATTAACGTTGTTAAATCTTTGCCTCCCCTCCACAAAACCATATTGACCCATATATATCAGTTTTGGCAAAACCTTTGCCATTCTTGTAGCTATTATAGACAGAAACACTTTATACTTGTGGTTTAAAATTTAAATGGGCCTATATGATGCTGTGTCTGCTGGGTCTTTATATTTTGGTATTACAGCCACTAAAGCTTCCTCCATGGTACTGGAGTTTCCTCTCCTTTTAAAATGCTGCTAAATAAAACATTCCAGATCTTTATCAGTTTCTTTCTTCCTAATTTACAAATTTCCACAGGAATGCCATCGTTTCTTGGAGAGGCTCCTGCAGATTGATTGTACATTACAGTTTCTCATCTCTTCCTATCTTAACTGTTAATTACTGAGCCCTTAGCATATTTAAGTCTTCCAGAAATATTTCCATTTGTGATCTTTCATGATTCCCACATTACATTTCTCTGCTTTATACATATTTTCACCTAGTTTCTGAAATATATCTAATACCTCTACAGGATCTCTGTTTTTTATGTTTTTTTTTTTTCTTGTTATCAGCTTCCTGAATTTGGCAAAAACCCTTTCTGCTTTCTTTTGTCTAAGCTGTTGAGCTAAAAGTTTTTTTGCTCTGGAGTTATTATCAAAAAAAAAAAAAAAAACAGTTGCTTAACAGCAGTCTTTCTAAACTTGTCCAGATACTCCCTTATTTTCTCATTATTTCTCTGCTGTTGCACTTCCTAAGATCCCCCTTACTTTAACCTTTGTCATCCCCTCTAATAACTCCTGTTACCTCTTAACCGTATCTCTTTTGTCTTTTATTTCTACCCCAGTTTTTAAACTCCACTTTCATTTTATTGGACTCACTAGCTATAACATAATAAAGACAAATATCAAACCAAATACAAAAAAAACAAGAAAATGGAGCAGAAAAGCAGCAGGTGAACGCTGTTAAAGTTCTTTAATTCAATTCACGTATACCACTGATACCTCAGGCATTCACCTTCAACTGATAAAAGTACATCAACAACAGCCATCCTTTTATACACATAAAACCCCTAATTACCCAATTACACATTTAAAGTGAAAAACATCAATTCTAATTACAATTTAACATGATAAATATTCAACTTTTAAACATATTTCTCATATTAAAGTACAAAGCCATTAATAAAATACTTTTATATCAGTTTTTTGAAAAAAACTTCTTAACGTTATCTACTTTTTAAATACAAGTCTAATATTATGACCTGACTTATTTTTAAAATTTAAATGCCAAAAACAGACTTGCCTAGTTCACCAAATTAACCTCAAGATTGAGACCCATTGGGAATAATGTTCTATAATTCAAAATGAATTTACTTTCCAAAACCAACAGTTTCCTCACATCACCCCCCTATGTAAAACAGGGCTGGGCAAGAACACTAAAGAAAAAGAATGACAAATTTTCTTTATATATGTTAACAAAATGTTCTGCTACTGAGCTCCTCATATTACCATTCCGAATGTCCTTTAAATGTTCCATAATTTTCACTTTTATAGCTCTCTTAGTTTGTTCTATGTACCACTTGGTATTAGCACACCCACAAACCACTGCATAGACTACCCCACATGAATTACAGTTAAAACTACCTTTACACACACATTTTTTACCATTGATACGTTCAGCCAAAATATTCCTAATGTATGTACAGACCCTACAGTGACCACAAGCAAACCCACCCAAAAATTCATGTGAACCACCATAATAGCCCATATTCAATAATTCTTTCAAATTAGCATATTGCCCATAAGAAAACCTAATAAACCTAGGGAATATGTGCATATTATCCAGATACTCCCTTATTTTCTCTTTAGTTCTCTGGTGTTGCACTTCCTAAGATTCCCCTTATTCTTCAATACTTTAACATTTGTCATCCCCTCTAAATAACTCCTGTTACTTCTTAACTGTATCTCTTTTGTCTTTTATTTATATCCCATTTTTTAAACTCCACTTAAATTTTATTGGACTCACTAGCTATAACTTCTGAAGAAAGTTCTAACTTCCCTAATAACACTTGAGTAGTTTCCACTTCCCATTTCTTAAATTCCTCTCTTTGTAATAGGTAGATAGGGAAGCACCATTGTCTCATTTTTATTTCATTATCCTGCATTTTTACTTTAGTTGTTATTGGTGAATGATCTGAAATAGTTATTGGATGTGTGTCAAAGCTTTCAAATAAATGCACATATTTCTATGAAATATAATTTCTGTCTAGTCTAGCCCAGTTATTGTACCTTGGGGATAATATACAGATTCTTCTCGAGTTCCTACTACTGAATTCATGTCTTCCATACAAAGTATTTTCCTAAATGTCTTTAGAAATCTGTTCTGTTTTGTTATATTTTCCCTTCTAGGTCCCCCCAGAAACATCATAAAATTTCAGTCCCAGCATATAAATAATATTCCTTGCTGATAGCTGATTATCTCTTCCATAATTTTCTTAAGCTCCATATTAGCATTTTTAGGTGGAATATAAAATAAATACCCTTCAGTGCAATCTTCCTCTCTTGCCAGCAGCCCCTCTAGCAGATATTATGAGTACTCCACTTTTCTTTTGTCCCTGATACACTGCTGAATATCCCTCCTAAAATCCTTTCTTTATAAAATTCACACGTTTACTTCTTTCCAAATGTGTCTCTTGTAGCATTACTATTTGCACTCCGCCTTTCTTAAAATAATTCAATACTCTTTCCTTTTGCCTATACCTGTGAGGCCATTAACATTCCAAATAATATGAATAATAGTATAGCCATTATGACAGGAAGTAATTATTCCCACCTATTATATATGACAGCCTTTTTAAATATCTGTTTCCAGCTTTTGTGTTACATGTACCTACTAATGTTTGGCAGGTTGATCTTCTTTTATATAGTTATTTCTGTTAATCTCCATTTGAACCTATGTCACATTTTGAAGGGCTTCCTGTTTTAATGAAAACCCTCAAACAGAAAAACAAGCACACACCCAAATCACCCGTATAACCTATTAACTTAAAACTAAAACAGAAAACTATGCACATATTTAAATAAAGAAGTATAAATTTCCTTTTTAAGGACATTTTATTAATTTAAAGTATAAACTTCCTGATAGGAACAATTGTCCAAAATTGACAGCAGCACATATAGGCATTAACTAACCTAAAATAAGGTTATCCATGCTAAGACGCATGTTACAGCCTGTGCATCTACTTACACAAATTACTGTTTGTTCTTATCTTACCTTTAGTCCCCTCACAAATGTAAAAAGCAGCTCAATTGCTTTCAGAAAACATTAACTTTTAGACTTAAAAAGTGCTGTGCCTTTTATTGCCTACCCCCAAAGTCAGCTTGTCTCCGTGGAAACATAATCAGCTGCAAACTTCTCATCCCACACTGAACATTTATTTGCTAAAGGAAAACTTCTCATTGCATTCAGTGTTCTTATTTTCTTGCTTACATACAAAAAATGTTATTAGATTAAGCCAAGAGCCTTATCCAAGGCATTCACCTATGAAAAGTAAAATAAAACATCAACTCTACACTTTATCTTCACTTTTGGTTAAATTCAAAGATGCTAAAACTTAACTATCTTTATGGTTTTCATATGCATGATAGTATTTGTTATGTCCTTGTTCTTTAAATCACATAAATGCTGTTGAACTGTAGCTTTAACCTGAAGTTTTGTTTGACCAACATACCATTTTGCTTTTGTACAATCATGCATCTTTCCATTAGTTTTGAAATGTGCATTTGACATTACAATTACACACATATTACATTTTTTGTTTAAACATTTTTTATATTTAAACATCCCAGTTAAGCCCATTATCTTGTTTCCCAGTGGTACAGTTTTACATGATAAACATTCACCATTATTCAAACATCTTCTGCAAGAAAAATTAGAACACGTACTTAACAGAATTCTCGAAGTACTGTCAGATAATAGTTGTTGTTGTGTCTTTTGGCTTTTCCCGGTTAGGGGTCGCCACAGAAGAACTCTGGTCCGCTAATGACTGGCAGGAGATTTTTACGTGCCGAGTTGCCAGCCCTGACACACAACCTTCAACGAAGGTACGCCCATTCACGCATGTCTCCACACAGAAGCCGCTTTAGCTGAGAATCGAACAGAACAACGTCTTACTGTGAGGCGACAATGCTACTGCAGCACCACCACCGCAGTACTGTCAGATAATAGTATTTTAGTTTATTTTCATATATCTGAATTAAGTTTATTTTGAAAATAAATGTTGCATATTTTAATGCACAAAATGCATTTTTCATTTTTACTACTTAGATTTAAATGACTATGTCTGGGGCAAATAACAAAATTAAGCTTAAGGTCACTACACTCAAAATCTAGAGCTTTTCTGTCTGTATTTCATAAGAATAAATTCAGAGGAACCCTTTTCCAGTAAGCTCTTCTTGAAAGCATCCTCAAAAGTAGAAATTGTTAAGGTGATCTCTGTAAGCATAGGAATGGCTTCTGACAAATTTCCGAATTGAAGAGTAGCTTTTGAACAGGATGGTGTAGATTTTTTTGTGATACTACATTTTCTTTCTTTTTTTCAAATAATTCTTTAATTTGAAATTTATACAAAACATCATAGAAAAGACGAAGCGACAAAAGAAACAAGGTTGATAATATATTTTCTTGAACATATTTTCTGAAGAATTGAGCTTCTGAAGGTATAAACTGTAAAACAGCTGCAATTCATATATTACCACTTCAACACAGAATATGTCACACATTTATTTTGCTTTAGGATAGAATAAACATGCTCATATGTGCCCAGTAACCACAAACACACTTGCGTTGGATGAAAATGGCTGTATCCATTGATTTATTGTGTCTTTTGATATCAGATGCCAGCCAAATGCTAGTTGACTGAAAAATCACAAAATGGTGCCACTCTACACTGATAATGGATCACCTTCTGTGCACAAAGGGCAGAACTTGGAAGGAAGCTAGTCAGGCCAATAAACAGTAAAGAAACAACTATCTTATGAAACTAAGCCATTCCTTGAAAATTAAATTCCAACTAAAATTAGTCAACCAGTCTGAGGGTCTGAGACCTTGGTCTTAGCTGACTGAAGGAGAGTCAGATTGTCTGAGCTATTGCCCCTTCCAACCAGGCCACTTTAAAAATGTGGTCTTCCAAGTCTGCAATTACATACCTAAGCAGGATGCTGAGACAGCCTAGCTTGCTGTCTCTAACCCTTGCTAGGGAAGATGAAAACTAGTTTGGGAGAGAAATGGAAATTCCTTCCAGGCCAATATGACTCTAGCTCCACTAAGCTACACTCCTCCTTGCTTTTACAAAGAAGAATGAATAGTCCGGTTTCTTCACTGTTTATCTTAACTGTTCTTCTGCTGAAAGGTCATGACCTCCAACTAATCTGTCTTATGATTGATGTGTACTTCTGAACAATACCATTATTTTCAGATGTAATGCTACTTCTGTAATAGCCCAAATCAATTTACCACTGAGGCACACAGGTGCTCCAGAGCCATGCATGGTCACATGTTTGTTTTTGGTACCAGTCCCATGTACCTTTACCATTGGAAATGAAATAGTGAATCAGCAACAGCATTTTCTTTGCATTGAATATTCTGTGCTCTGAAGCTAATATTATGTGACATGACGGAAAATAAAAATTCCCCCATTAGATATTGTTTTATTGCTAACCTTCCCAACTGACTGACTACCCCATACTGTCTGTTCTTAACAAGATCTATATGTTTTTCAGGTCATCAGCTAAAATGTGTGCCACCACTATTAATTGAAAGAACTATAGCTTCATGATGGATACTTGCTTGTGACACTATTTTCACTTCATAGGCCATATCACTGTAAAACATTCCCCTATAAACCAAAAACAGTGCCCCAGATGCATCTGTAAATAATTGTCATTCCCAGTTTGAGGCTTTCTTTTGCTACAACAGAGCCTAATAAAAGATTCTTATAAATTCCTGTTAGAACCAGAGGTCCTCTTCCATTTCCTTAATATAACTTATATGATGTGGTTTAGTACACTCCAACATTTTTGCTTCCAACTTCCACATAAACCATCTCCCTGTGGGTATGACTCTGCACATCAAGTTCAGCAAACCTACCAACCTGTGTAATTCCTTTAAGGTTAATTTCTTCACTGTTTTGTGACACTTTCACTACTTTCTAATGACAGATGTAATATCCCTTTCTTTGTGTCAGTCTCATTGAATAAGAAGGCCAAGTGAGTGACTGTGCCTTCTGTCTTGTTCTCAACCAGAGGTAACCCAAATTTCTTGTAAATATCCTTGTACCTATGCAGTCCTCCTCAACGCTTGTATGAGGCACCTGGGCTGACAGATCAGAAGTTATCTAGATAGTGAGTAATTATCCATCTCTGCTCTTTGTTGGAGTACTTATTCTAGAAATGAACTAAACTTCTCAAAGATGGAGCATGCTACTATAAATCGTGCTGTATTGAATGTTGTCTGTTCCATGCACCTTAAAACCAAAGATACCCTGACCTTGTTCTCAAATGGGCAACAAATAAAATATACAGTCAATAACCACATTCACCATGAACACACCTTTACCTGCCATCTTTACCATGTGCAGTACCTTATCAAAAGATATGTTGGTGTTGCCTTCCCAGCATCATTAACAAATGCTGTTTCTGGGAAGAACAGGTGATTTGTGAGCCTAAATTCCCTCTATGCTGTTTTTGGCAAGAGTCCCAAGGTAGAGAGAGTGAGACACTTAAAGTTTTATATAGCAGTAATACACATTACCCTTTCAGTCTTCCCAACTGTAGTGCTTTGTGTATCTTTTCAGTTAGTTCCTTTAATTGATATTAAGTTATTTTCTGCTTGAGTATCATAGCTGCCTGTTTATCTAGGTACCTTCTTAGTTATGGGACCATTTTTGTTATAGTTGAACTGAAGTAGGAACCCCCTCCCAAACCTCTTTTTTGTGTCCTATGTCTGTTGTAATGCAGAGAGCAGCTGTGTAAGACATGTCATTTACCAAGAATATATGTTGCAATTGGCTTTGCATGATAGAACTTTGGCCATTGTTGAACTTGAAGCAGCAAATGCTATTTTCCCATTTAGAAGCCATACCTTGCCATTTTGTCACCTCTCTATAGCCTAATGTTCATTTTATGGGAATCCACAGTCACTGTGTTGTATTCCAAACACTTAATCTATGTTCCACTAGAGCAGTATACCCACTTTATTCATGGTATTGCCTGCCAAATTTACTTATGATGCCGAAATTCCTCACTGTATTCAAGCCATCCTAATCCTGCAGTCTTTATAATCCCATACTGCTAAGATCGTGTGCCTTTGGCCATAGCTGGGTTGCACTGTGTTATGATGGTCACATATATCATGCATCCTGCTAGTCAATTCTCCCATGTGAATCTGATAAGGAGATAACCAATGCAGAAAGAATTTTGTTTTCACCTTTATAGTCCTTTTCTTTATATTCCTCTTTAGGCTTGTTCAATTTTGAAAGCAGGTCCACATAGTCTTCCTTTGCTGTTCATTGTTTCCCTTTTTTTCTCAAATGCATTCCCAGTGTTCCACTCTCAAGATACGTGAGGAGTGGGAAGTCATATATGTATACTACATGGTGTTAATGGAAACTCTTATTAAGGTGTGTGTGTGTGTGTGTGTGTGTGTGTGTGTGTGTGTGTGTGTGTGTGTGTGTGTGTGTGTGTATATTATGTATGTATATGTGTATATATATATATATATATATATATATATATATATATATATATATACAGAGAAATAAGTGTGCGCTTGTATGTGTGTGTGTGTGTGTGTGTGTGTGTGTGTGTGTGTGTGTGTGTGTGTGTGTATGTGTGTGTGTGTATATATATATATATATATATATGTATGTATATATATATATATATATGTATGTATATAAACATAAGAGAAAAATGAGTGTATATCTATCTATCTACACACACACACACACACACACACACACACACACACACACACACACACACACACATACATATATGGGAGCTTTTAAAATGATTGAAACTTTCAGATGTCAGCATCTGTTTTGTCACACTTTGGTTGACAAAACAGATGGTCAATGCGTTATTGACAATCCACGGGGTTGGGAAATTTGCTTCTTCAATGGAGATTATATGGTCTTGGGGTTAGTATATATAATTAGCAGAGGAGGTGGAGGCCCCAAAGTAGTATGTGCAGGGGGGCTTGCCCTGAGCAAAAAATGTCTTTTGTCTCTTTTTTGGAATTTTTTGGGGAATTTATTTGCATGCTCTTAGGAGGGCGGCCACGGTGGTGCAGTGGTTAGCATTGCCGCCTCACAGCAAGAGGTTCTCTGGTTCGATCCTCGGCTGGGGTGCCTTCTGTGCGGAGTCTGCATGTCCTCCCTGTGGTCGCGTGGGTTTCCTCCGGGTGCTCCGGTTTCCTCCCACATCCCAAAGACATGCTGCAGGTGGATTGGACACTCTAAATTGGCCCTAGGTGTGTGTGTGAGTGTGCCTTCTGTGGAAGGTTGGGCGCCGGGCTGGCAACTCGACACTGTAAAACTCCACTGCCATTCAATGTGCGGACAAGGTGATCCGCTGTGGCGACCCCTAACCGGGAAAAGCCGAAAGAAGAAGAAGATTTGCATGCTCTTAGGGTATTCCTCAGTGCATGCATAACGATGTGTCAACATGTTTGCCATCAATAGCTATCTCTTGTGAAGTAATTTCAGGCTTCAGTAATTTCCCTAATCGTAGTCACTACCCATTCCTTAAATGTATCTTTTTACTTAGACAAGAAAGTATTAGATACTAGTAGGTTAACACTAGGCAATGAAGATTTTATGAATTAAATTGATTTTTTAAAAAGGAAATTCAGCAACAGAGGGTATCCTAATAAATTAGTGGTGGAGGTGAATTGGAAATAATAGATGGAAGAAAAGATGTGTGTAAGCATTAATTGTTGGTTAATACAGTTGAGAGTAAAGACAGATGCATTATCTTTAAGTATTGCCTAGATACTCCAAGCATTCAATTAAGCAGAATTACAAAAGCAAACTCAAACTAACATAGATCAACTATGTATAAGAGTTAATATATAAACTAACATAAAAGGCACAGTAGCGATACAGCTTTGTTTCCTGCATTTTGGTTAGTGCTGTGTTTACTGCTTGCATCACTACTGTGCCTTTTATGTTAGTTTATGTGCTTGGACTGAGTTTGGCACAGTTAGCGTTAGTCCTGTGGGGAGTGATATTTCTTGGACTTATTTTTATGTATAAGAGTTAACTTATGAATAATTGGCTTGTATAAGTTATATAGCATTTATGTAGGAGTCAGTGGACTATAGGAAATGTAGTATGGAGATGCTATGAAGTACTGTATGTAGGTGAATAAACAGTCAGAGTTTTAGAAGCTGTGACACCTCTGCACTGACCCAGTAATCAAGGAGCCTCAATCTTCACCACTAACACCAGTGAGGGATGTGCACATTGGGAGGATGACAAGTACACACACGCAGTAAAGTACAATTTCTCTTAAGACTACAAAGATCACAGTCAGTCTGGGGCTGGTTTCTCCTTCTCTCTCCAGATCCCCAGTAAGACTCCCCCACTGGCTCAGCTATAGGGTTAAGATCTCGGTCAAGTCGTCAAGCCAAAACCTCCAACACCCTGTCTGTCCAATCAGTGCTTTGTGTCCCTGCCCAAGTAGCTGACATACACACATACACACACACACACACGCACACACACACACACACTTTGAGATTTGATTTATATACAAATGTACAGACACTCCTAGGGAAGGCTGGCACAGGTTCACTAGCTCTGCCCCCTTCTGCTCAGACTATAAGGTAATACCAGCTGCCACCAACCACCCTTTATCACCTGCTTTAAGGCTCTTCCCAAAGGGTGACCAATTCTCCTGTGTAATGTTACTATTATCCAAATGCTGTGTGTCCAAGACTTTAAGGTTATTTAAGAGTGGCCTGTACAGTGTCACCAAGTACATATGCAAGTAGTCGTCTTCTTCTTCTTTCGGCTTTTCCTGGTTAGGGGTCGCCACAATGGATCATCTGTCCGCTCATGATTGGCAGTGGAGTTTTACGGTGTTGAGTTGCCAGCCAGGCACCCAACCTTCCACAGAAGGCACACACATGCACACACTCACGGCTAGGGCCAATTTAGAGTGTCCAATCCACCAACACACATATGCAAGTACTCTAAGAGCTTAAATATCTCTAAACAAACTAGCCACAATTAAAAGGTTTAAATATATAGGTTCATACGTTCATAGGTAGGTACTAGGCTGTCAGCTATGGGGCCTATATAATCCTAGCCAAAAAATTTCCCTGGCTTTCGCCACCCAAGAAAGTTATGTTCCTGTGCCCCTATCTAGCAGAGCCACAGAACGGATCCCTGGGGTGAATTTCCTATTTCCCATTTCCCATCCAGTTGTTGAGATTTTTCTTAAAGAGGGCTAATGAGGGGTTTTGCTTGACATGAATGGGTAGTCTGTTCCAGAGCATAGGAAGTCTCTGGGACAGAAATCTATCCCTCCAGTATGTCCTGTTTATTGTGGTGGCAAGAGCATGTGGCTCAGAGGGATTGAGGTTTTTTAAGTGTAGCATGTCCAACAGATCTGGGTTTGACATGGCTTTGTATGTTAGGCAGAGTTCACCTCTGAGTAGGCGATAAGCGATGGAGTAGAGCTGGAGTTTTTGAGGCGGTCTGCGTATGGCATCTGTTTGAGGCCAGTAATCTTCTTAGTGAGGTATTTCTGGTGGCCTTTCTAGTTGTAGATGTCTTGCGAGGTACATGCCAAACGGGGAGTTGTACTCTATAATGGGTCTGATGAGGGATGAGTAGAGAGAAACAATGACCTATTTTTTTCTGGAGGCTAACCCCTTTGTGATGAGGTGTGCCATGTAGAAGGATTTCCTGACTACTGTGGCGATGTGATTATCAAAGGAGAGACTACTGACACCTGTGTCCCAAGGTCTCTTATCACACTTTCGGTGTTTAGTAGGCTACTGCCTATGTGGTAGTTCATGGGTACAGTGTTTTTCCCCAAAGTGGATGACAATGCACTTCTTGGCATTGAGCTTGAGGCCATGACTTTGACACCAAGCATCAGTCTCGGTGAGACCCCTTTGTAGAATGACCACATAATTAGGCGATTCTGTTATGGCACCTAGTTTGCAGTCGTCTGCGAACTTCGTTAGCCAAAGATCTGCTGTATTAGCCTGGACTTCTGAGAAGTAGATGCCAAACTGGAGAGAAACCAGGACTGAGCCCTGTGGTACTCCAGTTGTCACTGGTCTGAAGTTGGATTTGGAGTCGGCTACTTTCACTGTGTGGGTTCTGTCAGTGAGCCAGTTGGCCGCCCCTCTTGTGACATGGGGATTTATGCCCAGTCTAATGCGTTTCTCTATAATTCCAGAGTGGGGGATGGTGTCAAAAGCATTGGCAAGGTCAAGATAGGCTGTGTGCACCACCTTACCCTTGTCCACGGCTCTGCTGACTGCTTCAAAGAAGTCAGTCAGGTTTAGGAGCCATGACCTACCTTTTACAAACCCAAACTGTGGGGTCCAGAGTTTGGAGGTCACCTATGTCCTTGTTTATAAGCTCCAAGATAATATGTTCCATGGCCTTACAGACTAGGCTTGTCAGGCTAATGGGGTGGTAGTTCCCAGGGTCCATGGTGGTGCCCCCTTTGTGGAGTGGGATAATCGTTGCTGTGTGCCATTCAGTAGGCACAAAACCTGAAGTGAGGCTATGATTGAACATGGTACTTAGGTGGGGTGCCAGTTCATTCTGTAGTTCATGCAGAACGCAGCCTGGGATGTTGTCAGATCCCATGAATGCTGTGTTCTTGGCTTTGGAGAGTGCGGTCTTTACTTGTGCACCCGTGATTACAGGGGCTTTGCATTCTTCCAGTATAGTGATGGGCCCTGTAGTGGGAAGGGTAAAGTTTGCACTAAACCTATCTGCCAGGATGTTGGCAATATCTTTTGGTTCTGTATATCTAGTGCAATTGTGCTGTAGCTCAGAGCCGATCCGAGTGTCGGCATTGAGATTCTTGACATAGCTGTAGAATGCTTTGTGGTTGTCTTTAGAATCAGTAGTGATTTTATTTTCATAATTAGCTTTGGAGGATTTTATTTGGGATCTCAGCTTCTTACTGAGGCTGACCAGGGAGTTCCTGCAATCGGGGGATTTTACTCTTTTTTGCAACAGCTTCTTCCTTCTGTTGTAGAGTTTGTTTATGGCAAGGGACCACCAGATTGCCTTCCTTTTTTTGGAGGATAGCGTCTTGGTTCTTTTTGGGATGGCACGATCCATGCACTCGTTTATGTGCTTATACAGTGCATTTGTATAAGATCCAGCAGTCGTACCTCTATTTTCCGTCTGTATGGGTGTCGTGAAGCTTGCCAGTTCTATCTTAAGAAGCATGAAGTTGGCTTTGGAGAAGTTTTTTACTGTGGTTTCCTTAATGGGGGGTGGGGAGGCGGAATGTTGATGTCTAGTCTAGGGTGTTTAGCTTGTTGTCGGATCTGACCAGCAGGGAGTTGACCTCTGGCATGGAACATCGGTTGCCCATATTGGTAATGACCAGGTCCAGGATATTGCTGCCCCTGGTGTTGGGGGTATGGACAAGCTGATCCAGGGCATTGGAATTTATAAATTTCAGAAAGCATTGAGCAAATGAGTTAGTACATGAGTAGTTTTCCCGGTTGATGGTGGGGTAGTTGAAATTGCCCATTATTAGGGTATTAATTATTAATAATTAATATTGATATTACCCAGTATATCAAGAAACGTGAAGTGGGCATCCTGGGGCATGGCAGGGGATCTGTAACAAGCTACAACCTGGAATGCAGTCTTGCCCAGTCTTCACTTGGATAATTTCGGATGCATTATGTTGAGCAACTAGCCTGGAGGTGTTGATATTCTTAGTGAATATGGACATGCCTCCTCCTTTAGTGTTTTGGTGCAGGTTAGGTGGCTGAAAAGTGTGGTATGAGTTATAGCCTGGTAATGCAGGGGTGCTCTCTGGAGCCTTGAACCAGGTCTCCGTCACTGCACAGATGTCAATGTTCTCCATTTTAAGGAGTGCCTCAAGTGAGTGCATTTTGAGGTTTAGACTTCTAGCATTTAGTAGCATTACCCTCAGATTTTGCTTGCTTATACCTGCTACGGTGGTGAGTTTGTCATTTGAACCTTGCCTAAAGAAGTCACTATAGGGGTGGCAAGAGCCTTGGCCAGTACCCGGAATCCCAGGGGTGACAGGTGCATGCCATATCTGTCAAAGCATTGTGGTCTGTCAGTCATGTCATCCCAGGCAGACAGACACTGGATCCCTTTAGAATAACACCACAAGCTTAGCCATTTGTTGAAGTCAATCATTTTGTCCTTGTATTATGGTATCACTATGGGCGATGGCAGGATGCTACTCAGAGCTAGGGTCATACCTGCCTGGGTTACATGATCCAAGAGCTTCTCCATGTCTCTTTTCATGTAGTCCAGGGAGGTACATCTCAGGTCATTTACACCAACATGGAGAATGACAGAGTCATATTTGTATTTGTTGTGGAGTGACCTCAGTGCTTGCATTATGTGGCGGATCCTGGCACCTAACAGGCAGCTGACAGTAACGTTCTCCTTGTTTAGCCTGATGAGTGGGACATCAGTGTGCCTGACTATAGAGTCACCTATGACTAGTGTGTTGGGTACGTTGTTTTGCCTTATGGGCTGAGGTTGAGTGGCACACTGGGTTATGTGCCATTTGGGTAGTGTTGGGGGGGGGGGTTGCTTGCTTTTCAGCTTTGGAGGTCTCTGTTGTTTGGGCAGATTTTTACTGAGAGCCTCCACAAATGTAGATGTGTGTTTTGTGTTACTATGTGTGGGTTTAGGTGGTGTAGATCTTGATGGACTATGTGTTGAGTGTGGTGTGGTGCAGGTGTTTACTTTCTCCTCTTGACTGCTAGTACAGTCTTGGCTGTAGAGAACTTGGCTTCCAGTTTGGCTATATAAGTGCATCTCTCACAGGTTGTAGTGTTGGGTGGTAGGAGGAGAGGGTAGTCAGTGTACATGAGGCAATTTCTACTTTGCCCCATGATGCCCAGATTCATCAGGTGGACAGTGGGAAATACCGGGAGCTGACCCTTAGACATGCCTGGATAGGTGCTTATTAATTTGAGTACTAAAAAACATTTTTCTTCCTAACAAGTGAGGTAAGTTGAGTGCTGAAGTAATTTTTAGATTATTTAGTGCTTGCAACGAGTTTTGAACAAGTGCTGAGCACAAGGAAACAGTATTAAGTGCTAAAACTAGAAAACTGGCTAGTTCTAAGGGAAAATTACAAGAGCAGACTTTCTGGCACCAGGAATAGTTTAACCCTAGTTAAACAACACTGCACAATGCGTAAAACCATGCAAACATGCGTTTTTAAACAGAAAGATGAAAGGGATAGAATTAGCCCAAAATGGACAGTAAAACTACAGATTCTAAGCTGAAACCACTCCTCCAGTGACAGATAGGCTGCTCAAAGCTCACCACTCACTGATGAACAGAGAAGCTTCCTTCTATCTTAATAAGGTGTGGGCAACACAGAAATTATAAAACAGCCCAGAATTCAGCAAAATCTGAAAACCGGACTCTACTGGTTATAGAAAGGTGGGAAATGAGTAGAGAGAGAGAGTTTTTTTTTCAAAAATTAAAACAGATACACTAATATAAACACTTTTGAAACAGAAACATGACTATTACACTTGAGTATGTAGCCCTCAACAGTTCAACAGTTGCAAAACACTTAAAAACGATCATTTAAAGTGCAAGCAGTATCAGAATTCAAAAAAACAGTTCAAATAAGTTGCAAAGTTAATAAAAAACGTTCTGAATAATGCGGCTAGTGAAAATAAGCAATAAAAAGCAAAACAGAGGTACTTAATCCACTCAAAGTCTCCCTTTTCTCCCTCAGCTGCTGTAGAACTCTGCAGGACACCCAGGCAAGATCTTACTGAGGTAATATAAGCTCATAAACCGCGCAAACAGGTTTTTAAACAGAAAGATGAATGGGATAGAAATAGCTCAAAATGGCCAATAAAACTACAGATTCTGAGCTGAAACCACTCCCCCAGTGACAGATAGGCTGCTCAAAGCTCACCACACTCACTGATGAACAGAGAAGCTTCCTCCTATCTTAGTAAGGTCTGGGAAACACAGAAACTACAAAACAGACCAGAATTCAGCAAAATCTGAAAACCGGACTCTACTGGTTATAGAAAAGTGGGAAATGAGTAGAGAGATAGGATTTTTTGTTTTTTGAGTGTAGCCCTTAACAGTTCAACAGTTGAAAAACACTTAAAAACAATCAGTTAGACCAGTTTTATAAAGTTTAACACCACCTCAGGAATAGGGGGGATCAGTTTCAGAACAGATGAGAAAACAGCAATGTCAGAAAATATATAAACGAATTCAGTCAGGCAACAATTAAGACAATTCAGAGCTCTGAAAAGTGCCAAGAAATATATTTAACAGAGATATATTTCCAGATTGTTTGAGAAGCACTCCAGTCAGAATACATGGATATTCTAACAGTGTATGCGGGATTTTACAAATAGGGACTATTTTTAAATCAGCAAGCCTTGAAACAATCAGATATTTAATAATAAATAATAAAAACACAAGACAATACTCAATAACTCAACACAGTGACAACAGAGTTCAGAATCACAGGAAATACTTTAAAACAACATTGCAGGACAGTCTCACATAAATACAGAAAACATCTAAAGTACGCTTTACTGTATTCCTATCTATCTCTAAGAGAAATCACTGTAATCTAGTAGTTACTCTTAGCAAGGCAGAAGTGCTGGTGAGAGGATGTTTCTAGATCCAAGACAAGATACAAAATGCACAGACTCTCTCTCTGAGATAGTTCTTAATTACTATTAAACATTTTTGCTGGGTTATCTCAGATTACATCATTCTTGTCACCTCTCCCTTTAGTTCCCAGGCTAGCAGGAGCTTAAAATATAACACCGCTCTGTTAAAAATACTTATCTCATTGAAGTTTTGCCTGGAACTATTAGTCATAAAACAATTAAATACTTTTACCTTTGAAACCTGTAATTATTTCTGTTTCCAGACAATAGAACGAGTCTAGCTGTAGACATCCTATCTCTTTGCATTAACTAACTTTAAAAGAGTTGTAAACAATTTCAACTTATTTTCTCATAGTTTTTACAAGTTAACTCTGTATGTTCCAACTTCTACCATGAAAACATGCATTTGCACAGGTATATACATTTCTGTTCTTTTCCAGAAGGGTACACTGTGGTTACATTTTTGAAGCTCAGTACATAACATACATTTGTAAGACAAACATACAAACCATATTACTATCCACAAATAACATAGAATTATTTACAAAATTCCAGCTAGCTGGGCTGGCAGCCTTCACAGGAACTTTAGTAGAATTTGGGAGATTAAGTAATGTGAACTGAGGAAGAACTGCATTCTGACTGGGACTTGAGATGATCTTTCACATGTGACCAAACAGTGAAATATGTAGAGAGGTCTTTGAGATGGGAAGGGAGAGCTTTCTAGAATTTGGGGCTGAAAATTAAGAAAGAATGGCAACAGCAATGACGTTTAATTCTCGGGGCATGCAGGAGTGGTTCTGGTTGACTGACATCTAAGATTATATGTAGGAGCTAGTCTAAACAAACCAAAGGCCCAGGGGTGGTCAGGAATCCTCCCTAAGAAGCTTCTAAAGCTGTGACCCAAAAAGTAGATTAGCTTATTGTTGTACTGGAAGACTTTTGGTTTTGGCAAGAGTTAGACAGTGATACTCATGTCTTTGGGAGAGTGTTATGAAATGTCAGATGGAGTTTGATTAGTTTGAATAGTGGAGGACTTTGTTTTAGAAGCAGTGGCCACTAGTGAGAGGCAGTATTGCATTCCTGGTTTGTTTGGAGAGGCAAGGGAAGTTTTTATGAGCCCAAAAGAGTATGGAGATTTCCTGGCAAACAAATAGCTTACAACATTGTAGGAGATATTCCTGTATTCATAACTAAAAAATAATACAGAGGAGATTTTGGAAAAAAAAAGTTTTTTGAAAATAGCAAAGTTAGGGTCACATGTATATTACACTTGCAAACAACGTCTATATTGCTAATACAGCATCTTTTTTATTTTTCTACAAACATTCGGAGGAATTATGAAGCCCCAATGTCTATATTGCTAATACTCCATCTTTTTTACTTTTCTACAAACATTCGGAGGACTTATGAAGCCCCAAGTTATTTTAAGTGTAATTCTAAAAGCTTAATATATGCTGCATCTTGCTTGACATGTGAAGCCTTTTATGTTGGACATACAAAATGTTGCCTGCAAAGGAGAATTTATGTATAGCATTAAGCCATAAACATTGAAAATGAAAAACACGCTTTAAGCATTCTCTGAGTTGTAAAAATTAAAAATGTTTTATTTATAGATGTTACTGAAAGAGACATTAGATGATACAGTTGATTTACTTGATGAAAAAGAATGCTATTGCCAAATCTTACTTTATGCTTCCAGTAAGGAAACCTCCATAAAAAACTTCTCCAAAGCCAACTTCATGCTACTGAAGTCAGAAGTGACAAACTTCATGACACCCATGCAGACAGGAGCTGAAAGTTCAACTGCTGAATCCTACACTAAGACACTCTACAAGCACATCCACTCCTGCATAAATTGTGCCATCCCAAATAGAACCAAGATGCTCTCACCCAAAAAAAAGAAGCCAATCTGGTGGTCCCCTGCCATAAACAAACTTTACAACAAAAGGAAGAAACTGTTGCAGAAAAGAGGAAACTCCCAGGATGCAAAAAACTTCCTTACCAGCCTCGGTAAGAAACTGAGATCCCTCATAAAATCCTCCAAAGCTAGTTACAAAATAAAATTGCCAAAGATTCCAAAGACAACCACAAGGCATTCTATAACTATGTCACAAATCTAAATAGCAATGCTCAGATCTGCTCTGAGCTAAAACAGAATGGCATTAAATATACTGATAAAAGAGAGAAGCCCTGCAAGTAGGATCCAAGTGCAAGGCAAAACAAACTATCAGTAACTGAAAAAATGCCAGCACAAAACTCTGTATATATCAGCAACAAAACTACAGCAACACTAAGGTAAAACTTAAGTGTTTTAATACATATCGAGCAATTCAATAATCCAGACCGGTTTCATCCTAACATGGCTTTCCTCAGTGGAACAAGAAAAGTACAAAATTGGTTTTACCTTAGTATTGCTGTAGTTTTGTTGCTGATATATACTGAGTTTTGTGCTGACATTTTTTCAGTTATTAAATATACTGATCCCAAGGATATTGCCAATATCCTGGCAGATCGATTCAGTGCCAACTTCACCCTCCCCTAAATGGCCCATCTCAATACCGGAAGATTGACCTATTCCGGTAATAACGGCCACACAGGTAAAAAATGCACTCTCCAAACCTAAGAATACAGCATCCATGGGACCAGATGACATCCCGGGCTGTGTACTACATGAACTGGCACCTCACCTAAGTGTCATGTTTAATCATAGCCTCACCTCAGGTTTCGTGCCCTCTGAGTGGCGCAGAGCTACAGTTATCCCACTCCACAAGGGGGGATCCACCTTGGATCCTGGAAACTACCGTCCCATCAGTCTGACAAGCCTTATCCGCAAGGCCATGGAGAGTATTATCATGGAACTTATAAACAAAGACATTGGCAACCTTCAAACACTAGACCCCACCCAGTTTGGGTTTGTGAAGGGCCGATCTTGTCTCCTGAACCTGATTGACTTCTTCGAATCAGTCCCCAGAGCCATGGACAAGGGTAAGGTGGTCCACACAGTCTATCTAGACCTTGCCAAGGCCTTTGACACCATCCCCCACTCTGGAATCATAGATAAACTTACTAAGCTGGGCATTAATCCCTACGTCACCCAATGGGTTGCTAACTGGCTTACTGATAGAACCCACACTGTAAAAGTAGCCGACTCCAAATCCAGCTCCAGACAAGTGGAGTACCTCAGGGTTAAGTCCTGGGACCGCTCTTATTTGGCATCTACTTCTCTGAAGTACAGGCCAACACTAAGGGACTCTGGATAACAAAGTTCGCAGATGACTGCAAACTGGGAGCCATTATTGAATCCCCAAATGATGTGGATACTTTACATAAGGGCCTTACAGAAACAGATGCTTGGTGCCAGAGCCATGGGCTCAAGCTCAATGCCAAGAAATGTATAGTTATCCCCTTTGGGAAAAAACATGTATCCGTGAATTACCATATAGGTGGCAGTACAATAAACACCGAAAGTGTGATAAGAGACTTAGGGACACAGGTGGACAGTGGTCTACAGGTGGACAGTGGTCTCACCTTCGATAACC
>NC_056726.1:755004995-755202495 GCF_019279795.1 Protopterus annectens | reverse complement strand
TCCTCCGACTCCTTTGAGCTCGGAGCCGGGGCATCTCGGAACCGAGACTGTGGTAGCGTCGGAGCCGATACATTTGTCTTCGGCTCCGTCGTCGGCTCCGATTTCTTCTTTTGAAGAATCTCGGCGCCGGACTTCCCTCGTCTGCTCCGAGGGGGTGAGTGGCATCGGACCCTTGTCCGACCCCCCTCTCCCTCTCGGTGCTTCGGCGCTGGTGAGTTCGGCTCCGACATCGGCCTCGGAGCCATCTCTGTCGGTGCCGAGGGAGGTTCTCAGCTTCTCGGAGCGGGGACCTCTGGCTCTGCCTGACAGGGGTGCGTTCGAGGTCATGCGGAGAGTGTTGGAACCTTGTTCAACTCCACAGTCGGCTCCGTCCGTCCCTCCCTCTTCGGTGCCTCAGGTTATGTCTACTCACTCCTTCATCCCAGACCACAGAGAGCCAGCTCCTCAAGAATCCCCTGTGGGGATCTCATCCTCTTCCGAGGCCTCCCCTGAATTGGCAGGGGAGCCCCCTAGGAAGAGAAAGTGTAAGAGGAAGCACATAGACTCACCTGAGTCTGTCACCTCTGACACAGATTTAGAGGATTCCGAGGGTTCCCCCCGTTCCCCTTCTGAAGATGTCTCCTTTGCGGACATTCTAGAGATCCTGAAACAGAGGGGAAATTGGCCAGCTCTTAACCCTTCAGAGGATGAATCTGTGTATCTTGAGGCGTTTGGCTCTCGCCCTTCCACCTCCTGGGTGTCCCCCCCCCCTTTGATCCCCTCATGCAGGTGGTGGCAAAGAAAGCCTGGACGGCTCCTGACTCAGTGGACCTTACCCCCAGGAGACCTTCTAAATTTATAACAGCACCAACTGACAAACAATTTCTGACCAAAGGTGTTACTGTGGATGCTATGGTGGTAGCTGCTGCCACCAAGAAGGAACTAGCTGATCCTTCAGTGCCTGTTCATCCCCCTAACAAAGAATCTAGGTCTATGGACAGGTATGGGAAGCGGATGTTTACGTCAGCGACCTTTGCAATGCGTTAAGCTGAACTACCTATGCCATTTCACCCGTCTCCAGAGACTTGATCAAGGAAGCGAGTGAGATGTTGAAGGATCCTACAGCTGCAGATTTTCAGGACAAAATGAACACCCAGCTGACTACCCTGAATTCGATAGCTAACACCTCCATGCGCCTCCTTTCATATGCGGCTGATGGAGCGAGTAGAGCCGCAGGGACAGGTGTCGCCTTACGCCGGCATGCCTGGATGCGACTATGCAATTTTGCGGACCCCTTTAAAACGTCTTTCACTAATTCCCCGTTTGATGGATCATCTCTCTTTGGTCCTCAAGTGAAAGAAACCTTGACTAGGTGCGAGACGGATGGCAAAACTCTATCTGCCGTCGGAGTCCGTTTTTCTACTCCTTCTAGACCTTACCCCAAAGGCCAGAAAAGTGGGAAAATGTGGTTCCACAAACAATCTCAAGGGAATTTGCCTGACCACAGAGTCGGTTCCCCTCCAGAGGCAGAGGAGGGAACAATAATGGTAGACGTCGCCCCAGAGGCAGAGGGGTCCGCAGAACCAGGGCAATCGAGAAACCTTTTCCGATAAGCCCTTTCAGCATCCCTGAGGTGTTGCCCGACTGTCCACCTTCGGAGGCAGTCGGGGGAAGATTGTCACTGTACCCAGAAGCCTGGCTATCCCTAACTCAAGACAAGTGGGTACAGTCCATCATTTCGAAGGCTATTCCATTCCCTTCGCTCGCATTCCAAACCGATCAAAAAAATCCCTTCCAGATGTTCCACCCGCTCAAAGGGATCTTGCAGCTTTGGAAATTTCAAAGCTGCTTGCAAAAAGAGCAATTCAGTCAGTTCCAGCAGACCAGCAAGGATCCAGAATCTACTCCAGGTTCTTTTTAGTTCCAAAGAAAACAGGGGACTGGAGACCAATTTTGGATCTCAGTATCTTGAACAAGTCGGTCAAGAAAACAAGATTTCGGATGGTCACGCTACAGTCCATCCTTCCCCTATTGGGAAAGGAAAACTGGATGTGCTCTATAGACCTTCAGGATGCGTACTATCATATAAAATGAACAGGCGCTCCAGAAGATTCCTCCGCTTCAGGCTGGGAACCAGTCATTTTCAATTCAGGGCCCTGCCCTTTGGTCTCACCACTGCCCCCCGGGTGTTTACCAAATGCATGGCAGTGGTAGCTTCTCACCTGAGACGTCAAGGATTCCAGGTGTTTCCATATTTGGACGAATGGCTCCTCACAGCTCCCACCAAGCATCTTCTTCTAATGGCCAGGGACTACACCTTTCGCATTTGTCAAAACTTAGGCATTTCAATAAATTGCGAAAAGTCTGTTTTGTCGCCTTGTCGTACTATTACCTTCATAGGCGCAAATCTAGACACAGTCAACATGTCTGCGAGACTAACAGATCAGAGAATAACAGACATACAAAAATTGGTCTCGCTCCTCTTCAGCAGCAACAGAGTCAAAGCCAGGTTAGTTCTGAAAGTATTGGGGATTATGGCGGCTGCCATACCTCTGCTTCCATTAGCCAGATTCCATATGAGAATCCTTCAATGGATGCTCTTCACACAATGGTCATACCAGCAACTTCCGATGTCCCACACCATTATGATTACGCAAACGTGCAGGAATCATCTTCTGTGGTGGATGTCTTCCCCTCAGCTCTTCTTGGGAAGACCCTTTGTTCCTTCCCCTCCGGTTGCTACTCTGACAACGGACGCCTCCCTGATCGGGTGGGGGGGGCATTATCAGGGCAGAACTGTCCAGGGCACATGGCAACCAGACGAATGCCACTTGCACATAAATGTTCTAGAGATGAGAGCAGTGCTTTTAGCGTTGCAAGCCCTTCAAGACTCTCTTCCCTTGGGAACGATAGCAATCAGACGGACAATATGTCTGTAGTGTGGTATATCAACAAACAAGGCGGAACCAGGTCCTATCCCTATGTCGAGAAGCACTCAGACTGTGGCAATGGGCGATTTCTTCTCAGCGGTTTCTGATAGCAACGCACATCCCGGAAATCCAATCAAATCGCGGACAAGTTGAGCAGAGCTATCCTCATGCCTCACGAGTGGTCTCTGAAAGACTCTGTTGTGAGAGAAATTTTTCTCAAGTGGGGTCAGCCTTGCTGCGACCTTTTTGCTACTCCCCAAAACAGCAAGTGCAGAGATTATTTCACCCTATTCCCGTTACTAGGCCAGCCCAGCAGAGACGCTCTAGTCCAAGTTTGGCCCCGGGGACTTCTGTATGCATTTCCTCCCTTCCCACTAATCTCTCAAGTGATACAGAAAGCTATTGCTCAGAAGGCCTCCTTGATCCTCATTGCTCTTTACTGGCCTCGACAGGTTTGGTTCCCCTTTCTACATCAATTTCTGTTGGAGCAACCTTGGCATCTGGACCTAGTTCCAGATCTTTTGATCCATCAGTCGGGTCAGTTTCATCGCTCCCTCCCCTCTCTGAACCTCACTGCTTGGTTCCTCCAATTCCAACCTTAGCCAGGCTTCCTCAAATATCTGACGCTGTTCGAGATATTTTGATAGCTTCCCATAAATCTTCCACTCGAAAGATTTATCTGAGTAAGTGGAAACGTTTCGCCTATTGGGCTCAAGGAAGGGACATAGATCCTTTCACGGCTTCCATCCAAATAGTCCTTGATTTTCTAGCTGAACTCTTCCATGCAGGTTCATCTCCTTCTACTCTTAAAGTTCAATTGGCAGCTATTTCTAACTTTCATGTGGGCATTTCAGAGTCTGCCATAATGTCCCACAAGCTTTGCAAAGCCTTTTTGAAGGGAGTTTTTCTACTCAGACCTCCTATAAGAAATCCTCCTCCTCCTTGGGACCTAAATTTAGTTCTCAGTTCCTTGATTCTCCCCCCTTTCGAACCTGCAGCTTCCTGTTCTTTAAAATTGCTATCATGGAAGACTCTCTTTCTGGTAGCTATTACTTCAGCTAGAAGAGTTTCAGAACTTCATGCACTCAGCTGTCGACCTCCTTATCTGTTGTTCCATAAGGACAGGGTATCCTTACGAACCAACCCGTCCTTTTTACCTAAAATAGCCTCGGCGTCTAACCTAAATCAAAGCATTGACCTCCCTGTGTTTTTTCCAGAATATTCTAATAGGTCTGAACAAAAATTGCATTGGCTAGATGTTCATCGTCAGTTAAGGTACTATTTGGATAGAACCAAACAATTCAGAAAATCTGACCAGCTGTTTGTCTCTTATGCAGAAGGCAGAAATGGACTTTCTGTTTCCAAGGTATCACTATCTAGATGGCTAACATCTCTAATTTCCATTGTCTATGAAATAAGACACCAAAAGCTGCCTAACAAACCTAAAGCCCATTCCACCAGAGCTTTGGCTACTTCTATAGCCTTCCAAGACAGACTGCCTATTGACACCATTTGTGCAGCGGCTACTTGGGCTACTCCTCACACTTTCATTTCACATTATAAGTTGGATTTAGCTTCTAGGCATAGAGCTAACTTTGGTTCCACTGTTCTCAAGAGTCTGTTCCGTTAGGCCACCCGGGACAAGGTGCTAGGGACGCGGTCCCATCCAGCAAGAATGAAGGCGAGATAGACAACTTAACATATAGAAGTTATGTTCTTACCATAACGTTCCATGTTAGTTGTCTTCTTCTCGCGTTCTTTCTTGTGTCCCACCCTCCTTCCCCCTGGCCTGGACAGACCTAGAGGAGTTTGATTGTGACCTCTCTTTCTACCACCTCTTTGTGATAGGTATATGCTCTGCTGTGCATATTTTCCTAGATCAGGCTTAGGTCACCCTTTCTCCTTCCCTTTGTTTATAGAGGTGGACTCTTTTCCAGTTTTTTCCTGGTTGTATTATTAGCTGGGCCTAGCTCACAAACGAGATCTGAGGTAATTCACGCCTAGCATTGTGGGATATAAGGGGGGCCTCGAGCCGGTGGAACCAACTCTCGAGCTTTAGAGTGGCCGAGTCGGAGCCGAGGTCGGCTCCGAACCCATCCAGCAAGAAAGAAGGCGAGAAGAAGACAACTAACATGGAACGTTATGGTAAGAACATAACTTCTATTTTTTCCTCACAAATAATGCTAAATTAGAAGAGAACCCCCACAGGGATCCAGGACTGTCTGTCTGCTGAATATGATGTCTGACAAGCAGTTAGCAGAGCTTAGGCAAGTCAGTGAAACACCGTAACAGGCATATCTCTCACCTCTTAACTCAGGAAATCTAGGCAAAGCCAAAAATAATCAGGAGACAATGGCCCAAAAATAGCAACAGATTTTAAATAATGTCCTTGCAAACTTAGAAAGATGTTTAACCTACAGATTATCAGCATGCATTTTCTGAAAGATGTAAAATCTGAAACTTGTATGGAAACTCAAATGTCTGTCATTATTTACTGCCTTCAGTTTTCAATTGTTTGCCTGAAAATCAGAAACTTTGAGGAACAGACCCAATATATGAGGCAAAGATCTAGATAGTTCATAAGCATGATAACAGAATATATATTTTTGAAAGAAAATGCTGTAATAACAACCCCCAAAACCCTTAGTCCCCTCAAAACAAGTTTTGATAGAAAAGGGAAACGTACCTTACAAAAAACATTTTAATTGCAGAAAACGATGAAAGAAAATCTCAGATTCTGAAGTAAAAATTTTAGTGACAATCACTAAAAATGCTTGTTCGAGTCTTCAATGTAAATTTCTGACTGAAAAGAAATACTTTTCTCCTCAAAAAATGATGACGTGGAAGGAAATCCTCCATAGTGTTCTTTCTCTGCCCAGCCTAGGAGAAGCATCAGCCAGCAATGGATAACTTGATGCCCGCAGAGGAGTGTAAACCTTGGCAGCAGGAAAGTTCTGAAGTTTTGGCACCAAGCCACTGACCTTATCTAACTCATGCATTGCAGTGCCTAGGTTGTATGGAATGCACCCTAAACCTTTGGAAGCTGTCTGGCTGATCTGATCCTGACAGGATAAGTCCTATATAGCTTAGGTTTCTGCAACAGTGATCTGATGATGAATATTGGTAGATGGGATTGATTCTACAGTCATTGTGTTTGTCAGACTTTAGATACTTGTTTATTCTTTTGCAAAGAAGTTAGCTATATGTCTGGATCTATTTTTGCTTTTAAAAATTGTTGATTCATAGTATAATATTTAGCAAAGTCACTGTTATCAAGCTTGATTATTTTCAAATTGTAGTATAGTAAATTAGATAGACAAGTAGTACAACTGGAAAGTAATGTATAGGAACATATTAAGCAAGTGATCATGTGGAACATAGGATGCCTAGCTGTATACACCTTTAAGAAGACAGACTTAAAGTTCTCATGTCCCAAATCAAGCAGGGCAGTGCATGCTGCTGTATAAATAGCCCACTTTAGTAACAGACTGCATAACACTTAGAATGAAAGCATTTACTCGTGATGTTTGTTAATGTACATTTTCTCAATTTTATATGAGTAATTTTCATAAACTAGTGCAATAACTTGAGCAGATGTTCAAAATATAGTATAGGATTATTTGTTGATTACACTACAATAATAAGATTTGATTGAAAGTGTTTTTTTCTTTATTAGGCTTACCTTACCTTTAAAATCTTCTAATTTATGGTATGCTCAGACGGAAACAATCATAAACTGTCTCTTTTTGGGAGAGGTAGAGTGGGCTTCAGGTGAATGCACAATATACACCAGTAATATATCTCAAGAGTTTTTAATTTTTTGACTTATCTCTGTAGTATTTATTTTGCTCTGTTTCCCCTTAGTTATTACAAAATGTTATTATGTTGTTTTAAATTAATTTTCCTCTTGGCACTGTAAACTGAAAGAATGGAATGTTTGCTGTGCAACACAGTTACAGTATTCTGAAAAATTCTGTTAAAAAATATACCCATTGCATTCAATAGCTTTAATATCTGACAAAATTTTTTAAGTAAAATGGAAAAAACATTAACTTCATTCTCATGGTATCCTAAAAAGCCAAGAATTACTTATAGAAATCATATAAGATTTTAAAACTATGGTGGTATTAGCTTCTCAGATGTAGAATCTTATTCTATTGCTGCAAGTTTTACTCTATTATACTCTGGTTAGACTCAGCTTACACTAGTCATTGGAAAACCATCCCGGAGCAGATTATGCTAAATTCTTATACATTTATTAAATATGATAAATTTAAAATTTGTAATAATCCTTTCATCTGGTTAACAAAATTTACCTTAGAAGAATATTCATGTCAGTCTTCAGACTCTGAATATATGAAATCCGTTCTTAAAACAGTTAAGAAATTTGTTTTTAAAATTCCATTAATATCAAAATGCAAATTCATGTGGTTTCCCATTGCATACACCTGTACATTTAAGGAAACTCAGAACAATGTTAAAATGACTTTACTAAAAAGGAATGGATTAGTATTATGGTCTAACTGATTTGAAAAAGGATAAACTACGTCCTCAGAATATTTAATGAAAGAATATAAATTGGATGAATACTGCTGTTTTTGAACAAGCTCATCTGGTGGACTTGTGGTACTAAATATGGAAAGCAGTTTTACTGACTGCTCTGACCTGTCCAAGAAGGGTATCTGAGTTGCAAGCTCTTATAGTAGGTAAACTTTATCTCATTTTCCACATATAGGGTTTCTTTGAGAACTAATCCTTCTTTTACACCTAAAGTGGTATCCATGTGTACTTTAAGCAAAACTATCCAGCTCCCCGTGTTCTTTCCTGAGCCCAAGAATCAGGGGAAAAAGGATTTTCCATACCTTGGTTGTCCAGAGACATCTCAGATATCTTGAGAGAAGAAAGTCTCAGAACTTCTGACCAGTTCATTTCTTGTGAAGGTAAGAAGGGACAGCCTGTATCATAGCTGACTGTTTCCAAATGGTTGACTGAGTCTATTATCTTCTTTCATCACCACAATTACAAAACTATTCCAGACAGGGTCAAGGCATACTATACCAGGTCCTTGGCTTCATCTATGGCTTTTTGCAAAGGGTTGGATGTTAGACGTTTTCTAGAAGGAACAATTTAATCCTCTGTGTATACTTTTACAAAGCACTATAAACCAGATTCCTTTCCCAGGTCTAGGATAAGTTTTGCTACAACCATTATCCAGGGGCTGCTGTACCCTTCCCCTTCCACTTGTACCTCCCATTGGTTTTGAGGTATGGTAATCTGCTCATAAAGCTTTGGCTCCTGTGGTAGTGATCCATATGAATAACATAAATACAGTTAAAAGGGATAATTAGTAGGGGATATAAAATATTGCACGATAATCAGAGGGGGTTAGAAAGAACTGAGAAGAGAGAGACTAGAAAATCAGTTTGTAAGAAAACAATGGGAGGGCATATGTATGTCTCCAAAGTATGCAGCAAAGTCCAGAAAGTTTAGGATCTTTCCCTGGAACTGTTTGTATAGGTGTTTTCCTTGGGTGGATAGCAAATGTTGGAGGTTTGATGGGGAAGAAAGAGGTAACTGGCAACATATGTTTTGGAGTGTATTGAATTGGCAGATTTTAAAAATTTCTTAGAGTACTCTGTCAGAAATATTGGGTGAGCTAATGGTTGTAAAGAAAGAAATTGTTCTTTGGAGCTGGGACACAGGATCTGAACTGCCTAGACACAGTAAGGCCTTATTAAGTGCGATTCTGTTGGCTGCCAAAACAAGCAATTACTAGAAAATGCAAATCAAAGTCTAAACCAACTGTATTTGAATTATTGAATAGTATAAAAGAGATAAAAGAACTGAAAAATGGATTTTTAGAAAAACAGGAGTACATTACATAGAAATAAATTGAAACTGTGGGAACAATACATTCAGAATAATGTTCAGGATGAGTGGAGCAGTGAGGTTTAAGGGAAGGCAGGAATTCAGCAATTTACGTAATGTTAGGACTGATGATAGTTACAAAGAAAGAAAAGCTGTATGATGTATAATGATGTAAATGGAAAAAAAAATGTTAATATGGTTTGATCTGATGTTGTCTCTTCAGTCCATTCCTCAGCGGATGTATCTTTAGATCCGTATCTAATCTGACTTTAGCCACTTTCAAGCTTTGGATCCAGTGCTTAGACTCCTCTCTTCACCCATAATCCCCTTGTTACGAGCAAATTACCTCAGATCTCATTTGCTGCCATAAGCTTAAGACATTGTCTTTGGTACTGGATATTTTTTAGATGAAGATAAGTGGAATTATTTGATTATTTTTTCTGTTTTCTTTTTTTTTCTGGGGAGGAGTTCTTTCCACATTGTTTTCTAACATTCTCGCCCATATATATGTATGCATATAAACAAGTCTATTTCAGGTTGTCTTTCCTGCTGTCTGACATCTTCGGGCACTGCTCCTCTATCACCTTTTTTCTCAAAACAGTTGGTCTCTTTTTTCTGTCCCACTCTCTTTGTTGTGATTATAATTTTTGGCCCTTCTTCCTTTGTGTTTACTTTTGCAGTGGTGTCAGAAAACCTTCAGGTTTCAAAAAATATGTGGCCTGTGACCACAAGTTGCCTAATTCAGGTGCTCACTTAAAGTGCGTCCATTGCTTAGGGGCTGCACATTCGGAATCTCAGTGCAGCATCTGTGAAGCATTTGGGTATAGGTTGATTGAGGAACACCGGGATAAGTTGATGTTGAAAGGGCTTATGCCTGCCTCTGCAGGAGAAAATACCCCTTCCCTTTCCTATGAGCCTTCTGCTTCTTCTCCACCAGCTAAGAAAACAGCTGATCATGGCAGACCTAAAAAGTCTACTGAAAGGGGGAAAGAAAAAGAAAAGGAAAGTCAAAAGTGGCAAAGAAATGGTCTCCAGAGCATTCTCCTTCTTCATCTTTGGCTCCAAAACTAACAAAGCTTTTGGATCCGATTTTTCTCTGGAAACAGATCCTTATTGGATCCAATGCTCAACCTCTTACCAAGCCATGATTCTCTCCGGGGCTGATTTCACCCAAATTGAGGTCTCCAATCTTTCAAGAAAGATTCTTTCAATGGATCTCCAGACCTTCTTCCTCTGCTTTGTCACTCCCTTCAGCCAGGTTCTCCAGCAGTCTTACCAGAGTGGACGTGGACAGGATGATGAGGAATTTCATCCAGACCCAAATCCAGCTGGGGGTACTCTGAGCACCGGTTTCTGCCAGATCAGGAGGACTGGTTTCTTCCCTTCACCAAATGATAACTACTTCTCCAATATATCCAGTGGTATCGGAGCAGTTGGATCCCAATTCTCTCTGGGGATATATCTTCCTCAGAGCCAAACATTTGTTCATCTTCAACTCTGACAGTTTTTTTGATTCAGATGGCGCCAACTTTTTTGGAAACTTCTGGATTTCAGATCCATAAAGTGGTTTGGTACATCAACAAACAGGAAAGAATCTGATCTTATCATTTGTGTTGAGAAGACATGAGGATTTGACAAGGGGTGAGGTATTCCCACTGCTTTTTGATAGCAGCACACATTCTGTGGAAGTCCAGTGTTCTAGAGGGCAGGCCTGCCCTTCTTTTTCATGAGTAGTCCCTTAACCCATTAGTAGCAGAGAGTATATTCAGCCATTCAGGCTGGCCTTGCTGTGACCTCTATGTAATCTGTCCCAGCCACTTTGGATTTTCTTGCAGCTCTGTTTGAAAATCGAGCCAGTTACTCTTCTATTAAGGTGCAATTGGCTGCTATATCCTCTTTTCATATAGGTTCATAGGTTCATACTAGGCTATCTGCCCTAGGGCATTTATAAGCCTAGCCAGAATGTGTTTGGCTTTCGCCACCCATTTTAAATTTATTTTGCTATGCCCTTTTTCGAGGTTAGTATACTGTGCTTCTGTCTAACAGTGACACAGAAGTGATACCCGGGGTAAACCTATGATCTCCCATCCACTCATCAAGATTCCTCTTGAAGAGAGTCAATGAGGGACTCTGCCTAACCTGGACTGGGATTTTATTCCAGAGTGAAGGGAGCCTCTGGGTTATGAATCTGTCCCTCCAGCATGTCTTATTTATTTCAGTGCTGAGGTTCAAGTCTCTCGAGCGCGTAGCTCGATGGGATTTGGATTTTCTGAGGTGCAGCATGTCCATTAATTCCGGGTTGGACATGGCTTTATCGTCAGGCACAGATCGCCTCTGAACAGGCGGTATGCCACTGAGTAGAGCTGGAGTTTCTTTAACCGGGCAGCATATGGCATCTGTTTGAGCCCTTTGATCCTCTTGGTGAGGTACTTTTGGGGTCTTTCCAGTTGCTGCAGGTGTCTGGTAAGGTACATCCCAAAAGGGGCATTGTACTTAATTATGGGCCTGATGAGGGATGAGTAAAGAGGCACGATGACCTCCCCTGATCTAGATGTGAATCCCTTCATGATTAGGTGGGCTATATAAAATGTTTTTCTAACCACTTTGGCCACGTGGTTGTCAAATGAGAGATTGCTATCAACTTGGGTCCCCAGGTCCCTAATTACTTCTTCTGTACTTAATGGATTACCACTATGTGGTAATATTGGAGAGCATCACATTTCCATTGCTTCCCTCAGACTGTCAGAACTTTCCTCAGAGGAATCTTTCTCCTTTGCTGCCCACTCGGAGATCCCATACCCCTTGGGATTTTACTATTCTATTGCAAGCCTTGACAGGCACTCCCTTTGTGCCTGCAGCCAAAGTTGATCTGAAGTTTTTGTCAAGGAAGATTGTGTTATTAGTGGCGAACACCTCTGCCAGGAGGATTTCTGAGTTCCACAACTTATTTTCTAAACCTTCCTATCTGATTTTTCGGAAAAACAGGGTTTCCCTGAGAACTAATCAATCTGTCTTCCCTAAAGTGACTTCTGAATCATTAATCAACCAATCAAGCAATTTCCCAGTATAGTGTTCCTTCCAAATTTTTCAAATAAGGATGAATAAAAACTACATGTGCTGGATGTGCACTGTCAACTGCATTTCTGTTTACATTGAACCAAGACAATTGGAAAGATTGACCAGTTATTTATCACTTTCTCTTCTGTCAAGATGGGAAAATGAGTGTCTAAAGTAACACTTTCCCATTGGCTTTCTGATTGTATCTCTCATGTGTACAGAGAAAGAGGCTTATCACTATCCATACGTCTAAAGGGTCATTCATCTATGTCTGTTCTTCTACATTCTTCTTTTCCAGAGTACCTCTTCATGATATATATGTTGCAGTTACTTGGTTCAAGGTCCATACATTCATTTCACAGTATAAACTAAACATACAGTCAAGATCAAGAGCCTCCTCTGGTTTTTCTGTGCTCTGAAATACTCTTCCATGAGCTCTCCCAAGTATAACAGTAGATGGGGGCTCTGTCCAATCTGTTGAGGAGTGGATACAAGAGACAATATCAGATATGAAAGTTATGCACTCAGCACAGCAATTGATCTGTGTTGCCTGCTTCTGTCCTTCCTCATCTTCCCTCCCTCCATCACCTATCCTAGATATATCCCTGATTTATTTTTATTCACTGCTGGAGTGTTCTGGCTGGCCTAACTTTAGTTACCATAGTGTTTGTTTCAAGCCTAAACATAACATCTAGTTTCTTATAGGTTCATAGGTTCATAGGTTCATACTAGGCTATCTGCCCGAGGGCATTTACAAGCCTAGCCCATAGTTTTGTGGCTTACGCCACCCCTTTAGTATGGGGAACTATACCCATTATTTTGCTGTGCCTCTGTCGAGCAGTGACACTGAGGTAATCCCTGGGGTATATCTGCGATCTCCCATCCATTGGTCAAGATTTCTCTTGAACAAGGCCAGCGAGGTGCTCTGCCTCACAAATACCGGGATTTTATTCCACAGCATAGGGAGTCTTTGGGTGATGAATCTATCCCTCCAGCACGTCCTATTAATAGCCGTGTCGAGGTTTAAGTCTCCCGCCCTTGTGGCTCTGACAGATCTAGATTTTTTGAGGTGAAGCATATTCATCAAATCTGGGTTTTCCTCTGCATGTTTGCATGGATGCTCTCTTAAGTCTCCTAGTATCTTTGGTAGTAATCTACTTTTCTTTACTACTGTGGCCAAGCTAGATGTGAGGTAACTTTATTGACACAAGGTGATTATGGGTAAAAGGTGGACCCTGAGCACCAGAGCCAAAGCTGGAAAGGGTCCGACATAGACCCACACACCCACCCATTGAGAAAGGATGGAAGGAGACAACACAGATCATTATAGTGAGTACATAGCTGTCATTTTTTTCTTTTCTGTTACTGTATGTTTTGCCAAGTGACAAATTAATAAAGGTGTAAAAAAAAAGAATATAATACAGTTGGATAAGTAAACTTACCATAACAGTACATATTAGAATGATCACGGCTGCAGTAGCTGCTCCATCCCCCTTGCTTTTTGCTGTGGTTTTTATGCCAGAGTATGTACTTGTGTTTTTGTTTTCCTATCAATATCCTCTCAAAGCTTAGCATCTCTCTCTCTCTCTTTCTCTCTCTCTCTCTCTCTCTCTCTCTCTCTCTCTCTCTCTCTCTCTCTCAGTTGGGATTAAACCTCTGAAGGGCTTAGTGCCCAAACTAGTCTTTTTACTCGGCTCAGCTTGAGATGACTATGAGTTTAGGCACGTGGAAAGTGCCCTGAAGCTTTGGAAGCTGGACAGCTGACATAGCCTATGCAGGATAACTCATATTGCTTAGGCTACTACAGCAGTGATCATTCCAACAAATACTGCTACTCTAAGTTTACTTACATATCTGTACTTTCTAGTAGGTGCCACTGTAAAAACCAGGACCTTTTCAAGGCCCATTTTCCTCTGGTTCTTGATTTATTTGTGTGAGCTGTTTTTCTCTGGCCTCTCTTGGGAGCACTCCTGGAGATCCATCCTAGATTTGCCCGTTATAAATACCTTTGTAAAAATTCCAAAATTCAAAATATTCACCATATAGCCAGTCCTAGTGTTGCTTCCAGACTGCTTTTTCATTGTAATTCTAGATCAGAAGGATGCTTATCATTATATTTCTTTTGTTCACAATTTTAGAAAATTTTTGAGACTTGCTGTGTCTGGCTTACATTATCAGTTTTCTGCATTACCCTTTGGGCTATCTACTGCACATCAAGTACTTACACAGTGTGTGGCCCCACTGGTTGCTTATTGCAGGGGTTTCTATTAAATGATCGAAGACGCATTCTTTTGAATGCGTCTGGATCGAACTTGAAAGCACGAAAAGGCAAAATAGCGAAACAGCATATAAGCGAATTCCCTGGGAAAGAAATTGCTTGGCCGCTTCCATTACTTTGCTGTTTTCGTGACTGTAGTGCGATCTCAGAGTTGGTATATTTAAGTAGGGGTGTGTGTGTGTGTGTGTGTGGGGGGGGCCCCCACTTTATGTAATGTTTTACATTTTTTTTTTGTGGAACAGAGTCCTAAGCATTCGAGATTGTAAGCTTTCGCTTACATGGAATGGGTTTGATAAATCATCGTTTGCTTTTTTAAGCGTTCGATGATTTAACACAGACCCTTATTGCAGAACCCTAGCCATCCATATTTTTCCTTATTTAGAGAACTTGCTGATTTGTGCATAATCTGTATCCTGGTGTTTGGAGTTCTTAGACAAGGTCACATCTCTCCTTTCCTACCTGGGCTTCAAACTGAACCTTCAAAAGTCTTTCCTCACACCCTAACAATGAATTATTTTCTTGGATAGACACAGTAAAAAGGATGACCATTCTGCAAAAGACAAAGGTCTGACTTATCAGGATATTTTCTTGGATATCTCTCTTGTAGATATGGTCTCAGCAAGAGAATTCTTCAAAATGTTAGGCCTCATGGCATCAACAGTCCTCATAATACCACTATCCAGACTACGCATGAGACAAATTTATAGGTTCATAGGATGGTACTAGGCTATCGGCCCTAGGGCCTATACAAGCCTAGCCATAACAATTCCCTGGCTATTTCTTCCCACACTATTTACTTCTGTGAACCCCTGTCTGTCCGGGAGACTGACGTGATCCCCGGGGTGAATTTCCTTTCTCTCATCCAATTGTCAAGGTTCCTTTAGAAGAGGGCCAAAGAGGTGCTCTGCTTGACATGTATGGGCAGTCTATTCCAGAGACTGGGGAGTCTCTGGGTCAGGAATCTATCCCTCCAGCATGTTTTTTTTTATTGTGATGACAAGGTTTAGATCCCTGGAGCATGTGGCTCTGAGGGATTGAGATTTCTTTAAGTGTAGCATGTCCAACAGCTCTGAGTTTGACGTGGCCTTTTATGTTAAGCAGAGATCACCTCTGAGTAGACTATATGCAACAGAGTATAGCTGGAGTTTTTTAAGGCGGTCAGCGTAGGGCATCTGCTTTAGGCCTGTCATTCTTTTAGTGAGGTATTTCTGTGGCCTTTCCAGTTGTTGCAGATGTCTTGAGAGGTGCATACCAAATGGGACATTGTATTCTATAATGGGTCTAATGAGGGATGAGCACAGTGGGACAATGACCTCCTTTTTTCTGGATGAAAAGCCCTTAGTGATGAGGTGTGCCACATAGAAGGATTTCCTGACTGTTGTGGCGATGTGGTTATTGAAGGTGAGACCACTGCCCACCTGTGTCCCTAAGTCTCTTATCATACTTTCCATGTTTAGCGTACTGCCATCTATGTGGTAATTCACGCATACATGTTTTTTCCCAAAGGGGATATCTATACATTTCTTGGCATTGAGCTTGAGCCTATGGCTCTGGCACCAAGCATCTGTTTCTGTAAGGCCCTTTTGTAGCATATCCACATCATTTGGGGATTCAGTAATGGCTCCCAGTTTGCAGTCATCTGCGAACTTTGTTAGCCAGAGTCCCTTAGTGTTGGCCTGTACTTCAGAGAAGTAGATACCAAACAAGGGTGGACCCAGGACTGAACCGTGAGGTACTCCACTTGTCTGGAGCTGGATTTGGAGTTGGCTACTTTTACAGTGTGGGTTCTGTCAGTAAGCCAGTTGGCAGCCCATCGAGTGTAGTAGGGATTAATGCCCAGCTTAGGAAGTCTGTCTATGATTCCAGAGTGGGGAATGGTGTCAAAGGCCTTGGCAAGGTCCAGATAGGCTGTGTGGACCACCTTACCCTCCTCCACGGCTCTGGAGACTGATTCAAAGAAGTCAATCAGGTTCAGGAGACAAGATCGGCCCGTCATGAACCCAAACTGGGTGGGGTCCAGTGTTTGAAGGTTGCCAATGTCTTTGTTTATAAGTTCCTTGATAATACGTTTCATGGCCTTGCAGATCAGGCTTATCAGACTGATTGGGTGGTAGTTCCCGGGATCCAAGGTAGATCCCCCGCGTGGAGTGGGATAACTGTAGCTGTGCGCCACTCAGTGTGCACGAAACCTGAGGTTAGGCTATGATTAAACATGACACTTAAGTTAGGTGCCAGTTCATTTTGTAGTTCATGTAATACACAGCCCGGGATGTCATCTGGTCCCATGGATGCTGTATTCTTAGCTTTAGAGAGTGTGTTTTTTACCTGTGTGGCCGTTATTACCGGAATTTGGCAATCTTCCAGTATTGAGATGGGCCGTTTAGGAGGTGAGAGTGGTACTTGAATTGTTGGACCCAGCATTTTCATCCCTTAGATTTCCAGGTACTGGTACTAGGATTTGTGGAACAAGAACTGCAGTGGTGGAGAGGTCAACTGTCTCTGAAATCGAAAATACCATTTCTCTGTCTTCAGGCTCCAGTCCAATCTATCCAGATGGATTGTTCAGAATTTATGTGTGGAGCAGTGTCCATGGGAGTTCAACTGCAATGTTTTTGAGGTCCTCATGGCATGTCAAAGTACATAAACATAAAAGAGGTATTGGCAGTGATACGTGCCTTTAAAGTTCTTCATCACTTATGGACACAAGTTGTTTTCTAGTGGTCAAAGACAGTACTACTGTGATGTGGTACCTGAACAAGCAAAGGAGTACAAAGTCATATCCTGCCAAAACAGAAGACAAACTGATAAAAAAACAAACACACATTACAAAGTAAAATGAAAGAGCTAATATTATGTTTTAAGTTGTTGAACTGGATTTATCAGAATCTCTATGGCCTTGCGTATGTTTCTTTAATCACAAAGTCATATCCTGTTTGCCAGTTGACAGTGATGGCTGAGAGATGGCTTTGCAGCATTCTCTGAATCTTCTGGCTTCTGTTGCATATGAGACCCCTACAAAAGCAAATTCCTCTTCCCTGGGATCTCAACTTTTTTCTTGAAAAATTGACCATACTTCCTTCTGAACCTGCTTCACGGGCTGAAACAGTTCATTATCTGGAAGTCTGTTTTACTGATTTCTCTGGCAGCTGCAAGCTGAGTTTCTGAGCTGCAAGCTGTCATGGTGGATCAACCCTATCTGATTTTTCACAAAGACAGACTTGTGTTTCACACTAGGTTCACCATTCATGCTTAAAGTTTTTTCTGAATTTACCTTAAATCAAGCCATGTATCTCCAGGTGTTCTATCCTTATTCATAAAACAAGAAAGAGAAGATTCTGCATACTGTGGATGCTCACAGGCAGCTCATCTGCTACCTTGACAGAACAAAACTCTTAAAGAATGCTGAACAGCTGTTTCTCTTATGGGGGGGGGGGTTAAGAAACGTCAGCCTGTCTCTAAACAAACTATTGCATGATGGTTGTTCTCTGCTATTGTTTTTTTGTTACTTTCACCATGATAAATCTCTTCCAAGCATGGTTAAGGCTCACTCAACTAGGGCTTTATCCTCTGATGATCTGTCAGAAGGGGGTGAACTCTAGAAGCATCCTAGAGACAGCAACCTGGTCCTCTGTACATACCTTTGCAAAGCACTACAAGCTGGATTCCTTTCCAAGATCTAGAGCAGACTTTGCTAGGAACATAATCCAGGGGCTCTTGGATCTTTATCCTTATACATCTATAAATGCCACCGAGGCAGTGGTAATGATCAACATAGTGCAGTTGAGTAAGTCCTCCTTATCTCTAACAGGAGATGTTCAAATTCCTCACTGCCTTAGTAGTAGTACCCACCCACTATCCCATAGTTGAGGCTGGTTCCAACCTCTTTGATACTGTTGTTGCTGTATTTGGCTTTTATATGGTATTGTAATTGGCTAAAAATTTAATCTTGCTAGATAATTCAGGTTTCAGGTACTTTCCTCTTTTTCTTTATGGAAGTAAAATAGCCTGAACACTCAGTTCCTGTGACAGCTGAAGACTTGCCTCTCAGGATATGCTCAACCAATCAGCTGTCATCAGAAGAGAGGTGGAGTGTTAGCTTTTGAAAGCTGGCCAGGACTGGGTTACCTTGACAGATAACCCGAAATGTCTCTGAGGCAATCAGGAATTCAAACTGTTATAGGTGAGTAGGACTTATGCAACTGCACTTTCTACCATGGCTTTGTCTTCATGTGCAGGTCCAGTCTTAGATAAACTGGCACCCTAGGTGAAAAGGCTGCCCATCCCATCCTGGCCTACTCACACTATTCAGATTTCTTTCTTTTTTTTTCTTCCTTTTTCTCACAGTTTGTCTTATTATTTGTTTTGTTTTTTTCCTGCATTTACTTATTCATTCAACATGTTCTACCAAAGGAAGACTGTACTCTGATAAATGTGGAGGAAACTGTGGCAATGTCAGGTATTACAAAAACAGTCAGTACTGCAATAAATGGAGTAAAGAAACAGTAGTATAATTCAAACTCAAAAATCCAATGCCAAAAGACAGAAATCAACGTTTATTGCAAAGCTTTCGGGTCACAAACACCCTTCCTCAGTGCTACTATCAGCACTGAGGAAGGGTGTTTGTGACCCGAAAGCTTTGCAATGTCAGGTATTGACAGCTATGCCAGGAGATGTAGGGCAGACGATGTGTAACATATGCATGCACAGATAGCTGGAATTTTGTAAAGAATTATATTTCTTTTGCATAACAGACTGATTTGTACAGATGCTTGTGTTGAAAAATGTATTTGTAAAGCTGCTTGTGTTAAAAATGTACCAACAGTGGGTCCTGACTATTTTAACTGAATAAATGTTTGTTTTAACAGAGGATACTGGAAGAGAAGTGGTTTATCTCAGTCCAACTAACTTTGAAAAATAGTAAGAAATTAAATTACTTAATGTAGGCCATAAAAAATGTATCTTACAGTTCTGATTGCAGCCAGAGACTGTCTGTGCCAGAGAATGGTTTATTAGCTCCTGTAGGAAGAGTGGATGTGTTTTATGGTTTTATAGCTTCTGGATGGTATAACACATCTCAGCAAAGCTCTATCTGTGTGTATGGTAACACATATGTGATAAATTATGGTTCAGGTCCTAGCAATGGGGGTAACATGGGAACAAGAAATCAGATGACCAGATGTTATGTGATGTCATTGTGTAATCTAGGACAAAAATGATGTTTTAATACCAGATGAGAAAGAGGTCTCAGGGTAGTCTTTTCTTGGAGCCTGCAAAAGAAGGACACCCTCACCTACCTGATCTTGCCGTGCTCTAGTAAGTGACCAGGGAGTAATAATTCTTTAGATCAGTCAGGAAAATATAATGAGATTAGTTAAGTACTGTTTTTCTGTACCTGTGTGAATCTATTTGTCTGTGTTGTTTTAATATTTCCTGTGACTGAAACTCTGTTGTTTACGGTAAATAGATATTTTATATTTTCCTGTTCTTTTAGTATTTATTATTAAATATAGTTAAACATTTCATTGTGGCTGGTCCTTTAGAGAATATTTTAACCTTTGAGAGTACTTGTATCTATTTGGTGACTCTGTGGCCACTCCTGAAAACCTTACTGGATTGGTCAAACACTGTCATTTGTATTAATATTAATTTCACTCAGTATAATTGTATACCGTTGTAAGAACCTTAGCTGGCTTTGGAGTGTCTGGTGACAGTAACTACCTTATAGTCTGGGCAGAAGGGGGGATAGCTCGTAAATCTGTTCCAGCCTTTCCAATGTGTGTGTGTGTGTGTGTGTGTGTGTGTGTGTGTGTGTGTGTGTGTGTGTGTGTGTGTGTGTGTGTGTGTGTGTGTGTGTGTCAGCTGCTTGGATCAGGGACATGAAGCACTGGTTTCATAGAAAGAATGGTGGAGGACTTGACTTGGACACTCAGCTGAGGACTCAACTCTATAGCTGTCCCAGTGGTGAGTCTTATTGGGGACCTGGAGGAAGAGAGAGAGAGAGAGACCCAGATCCTAGACTGAGTGTGTTCCCTGTGTGCTCTTAAGGGAAATTGTGCTTGATGCAGAGAGCTGCATCCGAAAATACTGGGTGTATCTATTTTTGTTCCAAGTGACCATCCCTCTCCAGTGCCAGTGGTGAGAATACAGGCTGCTTGATTACTGGCCCAGATTGGGGACATCACAGAAACAACTGCATTTGGTTGAAGGTCTTGGTGACCTAAATGCAATACTCCACGGTGCATTTTAACATTTTTTAAGCAACCTTTTCATCCATTGATTTCCTGAACAAAAAACAGGATCATAGAAAGAAATTTAGTACTACTGTTCAACTTTTCTTCCTGCATCCTTTCAGTACATTCTAACCTACCAAGACTCCACTTGGATATCTGCAGTGGAAATAGTTATTGCCTTGGGGGGTTGGGGCCAGTAGGTCCCTCAAAACCATGAGGTTTCTAGATGCACTGAGATGCATTGTAGGTTTTTTTTTTGTTTTAAACAGCCTTTTTGTCCAGTGTTTGCCTAAACAAAACTCATGGTCATGTAAACAAATTTAGTATTACTCAAACTTTTTTTTCCCTGCATCTTTTCAGCATATCTTAACTGACCAGGACTGCACTGTAATAACTGCATTGCAAATAACTATTAAGCCATGAGGCTTCTAGATGCTCTAAGATGAATTTTATAGTTTTTTAACAACCTTTCCATCCAACAGTGGTCTGAACAAAACATGATTAGGGAAAGATTTTCAGTTTTACTCTTCAAATTTGCTTTTTCCTGCATTGTTTGAACACACTCTAACATACCAGAACTACCCTGTAATAGCTAAATTAAGCTGAGGGTGTGGGGGCTGCTAGACACCCAGATGCCATGAGGTTATAGATGCTCTGAACTGCATTGTAGAAATTTTTCCATGCTTTTGATCCACTGATGGCCTAAACAAAAATTATGCATACAAAAAGAAATTCAGTCTTTTTTTTTTTCAAGAAAGAAATAAGTTGTATCCATGTTGTAATGCTCAAAGCTGACCTAAAACCACATGTTCATCATATTGATCACTGCTGCAGTAGCCTTAGCTATATGGGGTTATATCCTGAGAAGGATATAATAGCCAACCAGCTTTCAAAGCTTCTGTCAGGCAGCTCAAACTAAACACCTAAAACACAAATTTGGGTGCGAAGCCCTTTAGGGCTTTACTGCAGCTGGAGAGCATCCAAAGCATTGGATACCATTTCCCATCCCATCCTCCTAAACAAACTTTCAAACTTACAACTCTCTATCTCCACTACCTCCTGGTTTAACAGCTATCTCTCAAACAGATATTAGTCCGACAGATGCCAAACATCCTTCACCCCTTTCCATCTTGTTAAGACCGGGGTTCCCCAGGGTTCTATCCTGCGCCCCCTACTTTTTAATATATTTACAAATAATCTCCATGTCTCCTGCCCCCACTCTTCCTTAATATAGTATGCAGATGATGCCACAATTATTCACACCTCTGCCAATATACAAAATCTTCACACTGTCACTCAATCTCTGCACCTAGTAGAATAATGGCTAACTGAAAACAACCTGCTTCTCAACCCCAAAAAGATCAAGCTTCTCCTTTTCCTTCCAAAAAACCTCAAGCCAGGTAAAGACAACTTCACCATTTCATCCTTATACAATACGGTTATCACCACCGACTCAAACAGCAAATTGCTTGGCGTTACTATAGATGACCAAATAAAATTCGACCTACATATCTTAAACTGTATCAAAAAGTCCAATCAAAAACTAAGTCTTCTATACCGCAATGCAATACCAAATATATACCTAACAAATCTAGACCTATATTTGCTCAAACAGTTATTCTACCATCCCTGCTGTATGCTGCTCCCATACTTACTAACCTCCAAAATAATCTCTTAACCAAACTAGAAACCAGCTATAACAAGATAGTAAGATTTGCAGCCAGTAATAGCTACAAATACCATCATTGTGTATCCCTCAAAAGCTTAAGATGGCCTGAGCTCCCCCACATGCTTCAAATATCACAGCTACAAATTGCACACAGCATTCTAAATAACCCCAACTCCTGGCCTGCCCTTACATCCATAATTTCACCCTAGACACCCAATCGTGACCACAGAAGTACACAACAAAACCTTCTGCAGGTGACCAAGCCAAACAAAAACATTGGAAAAATACTATCTGATGTTGTTAAACTTCATTCATTCCTTACTGATAGGTTATTGATTCCGTCCTCGGAACTGAGCCGGCCAATATCAAGTTCGCATCAGCCAAAGATTCTCAAGCCAAGGTCCTACCCAGAATGCTCTGCTCCGTTACCTCAGCTGTCGTTTGCCACGTTGCTGAACAACCATGTCAAGCCACTTTTGTAGCTATTTAATTTTTTGACAATTTATATATTATTGCTCTAAAATATTTTTTCTCAAAAGCTTATTCTAATATTTTCCTACCCTATTGCACACTTTAGACTCTCTCCCTTTAGTCTTTTCCCTTTATTACCCTCTTTTCTTACCTTGTGGTAATTCTCCATTACTATCGTTGATAATTCTTCCTTTTCTCTTCTTACTCTTTTCTTGGGTAGCCGTTATTCTTCCTTTTGCTACTGTGCTTCTTCTCCACACCAGCTATGTTGGATAAGAAAAGTTCCATTGGTTTCAAGTAGTGTAAGGATTGCAGCCGTAAGTTACCATTTTTTGATGGCCATGACTTATGTGTCTACTGTCTTAATGTCTCCCACTTGACTGTAGATCCTCTGTGTGGGATTTGTAAAAACTTCTCTACCAGGACTCTCAACGAGAGGAAGAATAAGTTAATTTTGAAAGGTCTTCTCAAGTCTCCTTTCTCTGAGGCTATTTCTCAGTCGGGGGGCTCACCCCCTTCTATTAAACCCCCCAAGAGGTGTTCTTCCTCTTCTTCATCGAAGTCACTCCCTACTTCTCCCTCTGGAGATCATAGGGAGTCGACTCACAAGAAGGTGAAATTGATTACTATTCCAGCACTGTCACCTGTGACCCTGTCGGCTCCAGGCTCGGCATCGCCCCAAATGATCCTGAGACTACAGCCATGTCTCCTTTATCGATATCGGCATCGGACGTCCCGGGGCAGACAACTATGGTTCCGACAGTTCTGTTGCAACCCCTAATGGCACCATCAATACAGGTTCAGTCCCCTTCGGCACAGTTGGTACAGTCACCTTCGGCTCCAAGTATGACTCTTCTGTACTCCACGGTGCAGACTTTTTTGGCACCGACATGTACTTCAATGCAGTCCTTCTTGGCACCATCCTCATTGCCAATGCAGACACTTTCCACTATGGCACCATACCCTTCGGGGCAGACCTTTGCCTTTATGGTGCAGACACCTTCAATTACTACGGCACTGACAACTTCGGCGCAGACCTTTTTCACACTGTTTTCTTAGGTGCAGACTTCCTCGGCTCCGAACTCTGCACCTATTGAATTAGCAAGGACCAAATATTCCCCTTCACTGGATCCTTTTGCAAGCAGTCAGTATAGTCCTTTCCTGGAAAGGCCAGAATCACCATCAGCCTTCTCCATGAGGTTAACCAAGAGTCTTTCTGAGCAGGATGTGTTGTGGCTTGTTGACCAGTTGTTTGTGGCCAGAGGTCTTTCTCAACCATCAAAGTCCACGTTCCCTCATTCAGGTTTGCGTATTTTGCCTCAAACCCCAACGTATACTCCTCCTTCGACTTCCACTCAAGTTTTGAAGGCTATTTCTCTGACTGCAGCTTCCCTCCCTCCAACTCCCATAGTGGATCTCACTTTGGAACCAGAGTCATCCTTGTGGCCTTCGGTGCACTGGGCATCGGGCTCTTCTCAGTTCAGTGGCTGTGCTGTTGGGGAGGGCATTCCTGGCTCTGCGACAATTTTTTCTATGGTGGCACCTTCCAGGGATGCACTCTCTCTTGCGGTTCACAGTCCTCTTGAGACTCCTGGTCTGGGGGCGGGCTCATCAGGGCTGGGTGTGACATGGACTCCACTGAGGAGTCATTGACTGAAGATATGAATTTTGATAATGGGGAAGGGCCCCCACGGTCACCCTCTGATGAGGTGTCCTTTGGTGACATCCTCAAGTTCCTTAGAAAGAGGGGTGACTGGAAGCCCTCTAATCCTTCCTCTGAGGAATCCGTATTCATGCAAGCTTTTCGTGCCCGGCCCCCTACCTCCTGGGTCACCCTGCCTGCCGATGAGCTCATCATGCAGCCTGCATTAAAGGCTCCTGATACCATGGAAGTGATGCCTAATAGGCCAGATAAAATATTATCACCCCCCCCTCTGAGCACCCCCATTGGTCATGTGGTCTTACAGTAGATGCTATGGTGGTGCCAGCTGCTACTAATGAGGATTTGGGAGAAGAGAGACAAACTGTCCATCCTCCCATCAAGGAGTCCCGAATGATTGACAGATTAGGGAAGCATGTGTTTGCTTCATCGACCTAGACTTCAGTGAGATCTTATCAACCAGCTCTCTGAAACATTGGCAGGAGCTGCTTCTGACGAAGTCCGTGATAATGTGGCTTCTCAGATACCCACCCTAGGGTCCATTTCCAACTCTGCCATGCATCTTATTTCTCACGCAATGGAAGGGGCGGCTAGGGCGGCAGGCACAGTTATAGTTGCCAGACAACATGCTTGGATGTGCCTTTGTGACTTTGCGGACTACTTTAAGACTTCCTTCATGAATGCCCCCATTGTGGCCGCTTCTTTGTTTGGCCCTAAAGTCAAAAATATGCTGGCATGGTGCGAACAAGATGGCAAGACTTTGTCTGCTGTTGGTGTCAGACACTCCACTCCTCAGCGATTCTATTCCAGAAATCAGAGGAGCAGAAAGATCTGGCACAAGAAATCACAGGGTTCTTTCCGGGATACACATGCCAAGTTTTCCCCTAGAGTCAGAGGGGGAAACTCCAATGGAAGATGCCCCTTTTGGGACAGAGGAGGTCTGCGAAACCAGGGTTCCAGAGAATCTTTCTCTGGCCAACCCTATCAGTGCTCCTGAGGCGTTGCCCAACTACTCACCTCTGGAAGCGGTCGGGGTTCATTTCACCTTGTACCCCGCTGCCTGTCAAAAGATAACAACCAACTCTTGGGTACAACGGATTATATCCAGAGGCTATCACATCCCCTTCCATCTTTTCCCAGTCTTATCAAGAATGTTACCTGACATTCCACCCTGTCAAAGGGAAACAGCAACATAAGAAATCAAAAAGCTGCTAAAAAAAAAAAGAGTCATCCAGACAGTCCCCCAGACCAGATAGGATCTGGATTTTACTCAAGGTTCTTTTTAGTGCCTAAAAAGACAGGGGACTGGAGACCAATTCTGGATCTCAGTACACTAAACAAATTTGTAAAAACAGACATTCCGGATGGTAACGGTTCAGTCTATCCTTCCTCTTCTAGAAGAAGATGATTGGATGTGCTCTGTAGATCTTCAAGATGCGTATTACCACATAAAAATGGACAAATGCTCAAGAAGATACCTTCGCTTCTGTACAGGAGCCAGTCACTACCAGTTTCGAGCCATGCCCTTTGGTCTCTCTACAGCCCCCAGAGTGTTCACAAAATGCATGGCAGTGGTTATCACTCACTTGTGACTTCAAGGATTCCAGGCGTTTCCATATCTAGATGACTGGCTCCTTACCGCCCCCACCAAGTGTCTACTGGAAGTAGCCCGTATACTCTCTTAACAGATTGAACCCTGGGAATCACTATAAACTGGGAGAAATCCAACACAACCCTAACTCAGTCTTTGGAATTTATAGCATGAAGCTGTTGGATACGAGAAATTGCACAGCATCCCTTCCAGAACACAGACTACAGAGAATAAGACAACAAGTTCAACCGCTGCTCTGTCACCACAAATCCCCAGCTCAATCTGTACTTCACCTACTGGGGACAATGGCAGCTTCGATTACCATTGTTCCTCTAGCTAGATTCCACATGAGATTCTTCAATGGCTACTTCTCACTCAGTGGTACCCTCTATAACATCCTTTGTCTTTTCAAATAAGTGTAACTCAGAGATGCAAGCAAGATTTACTCTGGTGGAAGTCTCGAAATCCCCAACAATTGTCTCGCCCTTTCAACACCCATTAACCGATAGCCACGGTGACCACGAACGCCTCCCTAATGGGGTGGGGGGTGGGGCTATGTCAGGGAAACTCGGTCCAAGGCACATGGTCGGAGACAGAGGCCCTTTTGCATATCAATGTCCTGGAACTGACGACGGTGCTTCTAACATTGCAAGCACTTCACTCCATCCTTCCATCAGGGACTATTGCGATCCAATCAGACAACATGTCAGTGGTCTGGTACATCAGCAAACAAGGGGGCACCAGATCTTACCTGTTATGCCGAGAGGCCTTGAGAATATGGCAATGGGTGATAGCTCACAACCGCTTTCTGACTGCAATGCACATTCCCGGGAGCTCCAACGTGATAGTGGACAAATTGAGCAGCCTCAAGAGTGGTCCCTCAATCCTCTAATAGCGACAAAAATCTTCAACTGCTGGGACAAGCCTTGCTGCAACCTGTTTGCCTCCCCAACCAACTACAAGTGCAGCAGCTACTTTGCCTGATCCCCCCTCGGGGACAGTCACCAAGGGATGCTCTAGTCCACGCTTGGCCCTCTGGTCTTCTTTATGAATGTCCTCCTCTCCCCCTCATCTCTTAATTTCTAAAGAAAGCATGACAGTTGAAGAGCAAAGTGATCCTCATTGCTCCGTAGTGGCCTCGACAAGTCTGGTTTCTCTTCCTCTGGCCTCACCTGCTAGATCAACCATGAATCCTCAATCCATCCCCAACTTTGATCTCCCGTCTGCAGGGTCTGATTCACCCAATCTAACAACCCTGAAACTGGCAGCTTGGTTTCTCCACTTCCTATGATTGTCCTGCATGAAAACCTTTCATCCCCTGTGTGTAAAATTCTTATTGCATCTCATAAATCGTCCACCAGACTAATCTATCTTAACAAATGGAAAAGGTTCTGTCTATGAGCAGCAGATAAGCAAATAGACCCCTTGTCAGTCCCAGTCTCGGTGGTATTGAATTACTTATCACATCTTTTCCACTCTGGAATGTCTGCCTCTACTATCTGTGTACATTTAGCTGCCATCTCAAATTTTCATATTGGTTTTCAAGATTCTTCACTTATGTACAAACTTTCTTGAAAGGGATTATCCACCTAAAACCTCCCTTTAGAGAACCGCTACAACCTTGGGATTTGGCTTTCATTCTGCAAGCTTTAACAGCTCCACCCTTTGAACCTGCATCTTGTTGTGATGTAAGATATCTCTCTTGGAAAACTTTGTTTCTGATTGCAATCACATTGGCCAGGCGATTGTCAGAACTTCTCTATTTTATCTTCCATAAGGATAGGGTATCACTGAGAACCAGTTCTACCTTTTTACCAAAAGTGGTGTCAGAGTGATCTATCAACCAGTCTATTGATCTCCCAGTGTTCTTTCCTAACCATTCTAACAAGGGAGAGTATTGCCTGCACTCCTTGGCTGTGCATAGGCAAATACGATTTTATCTGGACAGAACAAAATCTACCCGTAAATCAGACCAGCTGTTTCTGGCTTTTTCTGGACCTGGACGAGGTCATCCTGTATCAAAAGTTGCATTAGCTTCATGGTTGAAAAAGTGTATCACCTTTATGTACAACAAAAACAATTTCACCTTGCCTCATAGAGTCAGAGCTCATTCTACAAGATCTATGGCAACTTCAGCAGCTTTACATGCTAAGGCTTCCCTCAATGACATTTGCTCAGCTGTGACTTGGGCCAAACCTCATACCTCTATTCTTCATTACAAATTGGACTTGTCCTCCAGAGGTAGAGCTTCCTTTGGATCCATGGTGCTCAGGAACGTCCTTCTGTGAGGGCCACCCAGTAATACAGGTAGCTGGGGACTCTGTCCCATCAGTAAGGAATGAATGAAGATTAACAACATCAGATAAAAGTTATGTCTTACCATAACGTTCCATCTGTGTTGTTGATCGTCGTTCATTCATTACTTCTCACCCTCCGTCCCCCTTCCGGAGATTCTTGGTTGATCTCATATACTCCTTTCTTGTAGGTCTGTTATGACCAGAGGTAGCCTCTACTTTATTTATCAACTTGCAAACTCAATCTGAGGTAACAGGGAGCAGAGCATTCTGGGTAGGACCTTGGCTTGAGAGTTTTTGGCTGATGAAAGCTTGATATTGGCCGGCTCTGTTCCGAGGACAGAACTGATAACCCATCAGTAATGAATGAACGAAGATCAACAACACAGATGGAATGTTATGGTAAGACATAACTTCTTTTTACAGTCATTCAGTTGCATACTCATGGAACAAACTTCCATTGTCCCTTCGCTCCACTACCAAAAGTGATGAATTCAAAAAGCAACTAAAAATTAATTCCTAACATGCATGGATATGTACTTGTCAGGAAATTACCTGATGAATTTTTCTTCTCTTAATTAACATATCTGCCTGGTGTCTGCCTAAACTGTCTACATATATTACTCTCTTTGCAGTTAGTACCTATGGTATTAAATGCATCTTTGTTGTACTATGCCATGATGTTACTCTAAATTCTTTTTTATTTTACGCATTGCTGCATTCCTTGTGAATAACTTAATGCTAACCAAATTTCTCAAACATATTGTTACTGCATTCTCAAAATACTGTACTTTTGCCTTGTATATATTCGTATTGTATATTTCTCTCTGAGTATCTTACAACTTGCAATGTTAGGTTTTTCTTATTTTTTTAATTACTTTCCTGGAGCTTTTCTCCTCAGGTCTCCGCTGAAAAAGGCTCTCTGGGCCCAGTCAGACTAACCTGGTTAACAAATGTAAAAATAAGTAAGATTATTTTCCTCTAAGGCTTTCAAGGAATGACATTTGGCTTGTGCTTTCCCTTGCTGGGCAGATAAGTTTCCTTTGGGAAAAACGTCCATTTTCTTAATTTTGTTGATGTTTTATTATCTTCCTATTCAGGGAAGTTATTTTACAGCTAGGAGTCAAGTGTTTTAATGGACTGTTTTGAGACTCTAAAGTACTTTTAAAGGGAACACAATTTTTTTTCTGTCAGTTTAAAAGTGGTATATTGTAACTAAAAACAGTTTTTTTTCTGTGGAGAAATTGTAAGTTTTGTGGACTGGTAATGTTTACTGGCAGTTGCTGCTTGTCTTCCCCATAAAACTGGCAACATTTTCAGCTTGACCATGGGACAAATTATTGATCGTTCTTCCAGCCAAAAAAGAAAAAAAATGAGCAAACAGCCTTTGCCACATCAACAGGCTAGCAATTTGCCTTGGCTGCAGTTGGGTGACTCTGCTATGGCCATTTGTTGTACGTGAGACCACTCCTCTTTTACTCTGGATCTCTCTGGTATAACACCTACAGCCACTGTAGACTGGAGGATAGCCACATCCTCTGTGGTTGTTGGGGTCCCCTCAGTGGTCAAGAGAGGAGAGTCACTCTTTTCAGTCCAAGGAGAAGGAACAGGTAAGTTTGTCCTTTGTGTCACAGTGCCCCGACCCTCCATGGGGAAGCTACTGCTTCCATTTGTAACGCAATTGGCTCCATTTTTCATGTCAAAAAGAGACAGAAAGCCATGCATGTATCTACTACTCTTCAGTTTTCTTTGGATAGGAGTAGTTTACTGGGTCTGGCTCAGGGTTTAATTCAGGCTTTTGATTCTTCTTGTTAAGTAGTTTCTAATAAAAGAGAGAGGGATTCTCTTTTCCTGAAGAGATTCAAGATTCTGAATCTGAACAGGAAGATGCAGGGATGGATACATTTTTTTTCCTTAGACTTCTGATTTAGACTGAGGAGAGCTCAGTTTCTGATTCTCTCTGTGGGGGTTTCTCTTCCTTTGAGACTATTGCTAGAATGTGTCAGCGTTTTCAGTGGGAGAACACTGAGGTTTCTCAGTCCCTCAGAAAATACTGTGAGTTGTTACTGAAGGATTTTCCAGAACCTGTACCCATTCCTCCTGATCTGTCTGCTTTAGGGGATGTGTGTTAACTGCCTGCAATTTTCTTGGTAGTCAGCCAGCTGCCCCTAAATAGGCAAACAGGATGTATAAAGTCCCTCCGTCTTTTAAATTTGTATACACTTTTCCCAAAGCTGACCTAGCAGCTATAGCTTTAGTTCATCCCACTGCTGCTAAGCACTTAGTTAATTCAATGCTACTCTTTCTGATAAGGCTGGGAAATTATTGATAGAGATAGGAAAAAAGTGTATACTTCTGCAACTTTGATATTCAGAATTTTGAATTTTCAGGCTCATATGTTAAAGTTTGTACTGACAAAGAGTGAAAGTATGAGGAATGTTTTACCTACAGTTTCGTCTTGTGAAAAAAATGCTTTAAATATTGCACATGTTACTACTCATTGCTTTCAGTGTGTTTATGACTGTGTTGATACTTCTAAGGATATGGCCACTGGTACTATTTTTTTGATAATAAAGGATATCACATATGACATAGGCAATCATACATTTATATAAATAAAAAACAAACAACATTGACATCACTTTAATTGCAAACATTATACATCAACACCATTGAAACAACTGTAGCTGCAAACATTACACATCACTTTATAATCTGTCTAATCGTTCTCAGATAAGCATGATATAGTTCATTCAAATCCTACTTCTTAAACCTCGTTTCTTCTCACAATTTCCATTTTCCTATGTAGTTTGCTCCTTTCCTTTTATAAAGATCCCAATTCCATTTGTTTTATCTCTGTTACTATAGTCACTACTTCTAGTAAAGTTGGTCTAGAGTTTGATTTCCATTTTCTAGTAATTGCTATCCACCTGAAGAAAAATTCTTTGGAGTCTACTTGGGGTATAAAAATACATATGTAAACACTTCCAGGCAAAGATCCTAAATCTTCTAGACTTTGCTTATTTGGGAGATATACAAATATCCCCCATTGTCTCTTTGTGAATTGCTTATCCAATCTTTCTTCCCAATCCTTTCTAAGCTCCTCTGATTCTTATAATTATCATGCTCCACTGGTACTATTTTAAGGAGGTTTGCATACTGCATTCTCAGGACCTCCCAGATGATGTTAAAGATGAGATTTTAAATTATCCCTTAGATAGCTATTGGCTCCACTGCCACATATATGATGAAAAGAGCAAGCTGATTCAAGGAATACAAGATTTTTCAGCCCTTCTTTTTTAAATTTTACAATGGATGTTTTATCTTCTCATCTGGTTTTGGCAAAAACAAAACGAAACAAAAAACAGAATAAGCAGTCTCAACAAAATATAGAAAAACAGATGTTTAAAAAGAAATTGCAAGGGAGTTCCAAAAAAATTCTCAAACCTCACAAAACCAAGAAAGGTCCAACAAATCTGAATGACTATTCTAGTGATCTTCTGAACCCCTCCCATCTTGGCCTCTTCAAAGGTTCATAGGTTGGTACTAGGCTATCGACCCTAGGGCTTATACAAGCCTAGCCATAACAATTCCCTGGCTATTTCTTCCCACACTATTTACTTTTATTTTTTTTTCTTTCAAAAAGTCTGAACCTCAATTTTCCTTTTATCAAATGGATTGCTTCAGACAAATGGGTTCTGAATGTCATTCAAAATTACAGTTGGCAGTGGGACGACATTCCTCCATTCATTCTGCATCCTCCAGTTCAGACTGTTTTGTTTCTGCCTGTTCTTTATCACATACTGTTCCAAGGAGTGGTAGAACCAGTTCCTGTTTTTATTCAAGGATTTTCCTAATGCTAGATAAAGAAAGAAAATTCTTGAAGACAAGTTCTGGATCTTTCTTTCTTAAACATGTTTATGATAATTCCCAAATTCAAAATGATGTCACTTCACAACCTATTACCTCTTCTTCCTCTTTCAAGTTTCCTGGCAACACAAGACTTAAAAGATGCTTATATCTCCATTCGTCCAGACCTCAAATGTTTCATAAGGTTTTGTGTGTTTGAATCACATTATCAGTTCTCTGCCTTACCCCTTTGACTATGCACTGCTCCAGGAGTGTTTACAAACCGCCCAGCTTCAATTATAGCTCATTGTAGGCTATAGGGTATCCACATTTTTCCATATTTAGAGGACCTGCTTAACTTTGCAGAGTCTTTTTTCAAAGTGCCTCCTCTCTGAACAATAAACTGCCAAGATTCTGTTCCAGGACTCCATGCAAGAAGACCTGGCAGACAGATGCCTTTCCTTTTCCTTGGGCAGGAATGTTTCTGTATACTTTTCCACCCTTTCCAGTAATATCAGGGTATTTCTGAAGATTCAGAAGGAATCCCCCAAGGTCATTGTGGTGTCTCCCTTCTAGCCCAGGCAATCATGGTTCCTTCTTTTGGAAATGGCTAGAGGCAACTATCACAAGCTTCCTCAAAGTCTGGATCTACTCACACAAGAACGGGGGGGGGGGGTTGATATACTCTGACATCAATCAAGTTGAATTTACTGCTTGGATGATAGGGTCTTAATTCCTTTTACGCACCTGCTTACTGAACATGTGCAGCAGATACTAATGGAGGCAGAAAATCCTGGTACTAGAAGATCATATATTGGCAAATGGAAAGGATTTTCTAGTTGGTGCCAACAACATAATCAGCACCCACTCAGAGCTAATTGTTCTGTAGTTCTACAATATTTGTTTGAGTTACTATCCAATGGCCTTTCTAACTCCTCTATGATCAGCCATTTCAGCATGTCTGCCCATGGATCCTCCTCTTTCAGTTCTGTTTAATGTCAAAATGGAAAGAGGTTTTTCTTAAGAGGCCTCCAAGAAAACCTTTTGCCCATCCTTGGGATTTTAGTTTTGTGTTAGAGAAGCTAACACTTTCTCCATTTGAGCCAGCTAATCTGGCTGACTTGAGGTTCATAACATGGAAACATTTTTACTGATTGCTCTGATCTCTGCAATAAGGTTATACTACTTGCATGCTCTTGTGGTGAGTCAATGGTATCTCATTTTCTTTTATGCCTAAAGTGGTATTCAAATGTACTTTAAGCCAAGCTATCCATCTCTCCATTTTCTTTCCTCAACCTAAAAATGAGGGAGAAAGGGTACCCCATATCTATTATGTCCAAAGGCAGCTTGCGTACACCCTTGACAAAACTAAATCTTTCAAATCTTCAGATCAATTGTTCATTTCTTGTTAAGGTAAAAAGAAGGGACACCCTGTGTCAAAACATACTATTTCCAACTGGTTGTTTTTTGGTGAGTTTTTTATGTCAGGCTATTGACATTTATTTTTTGTTCCTAGCATTGTCTTTTCAGGAAAGCTCTGAAGGGCTTTGCACCCTGACAATTTGGGCACAAGGAAGGTGCCCTGAAGCTTTGGAAACTAACCGTGTTTATATCCTTTGCAGGGTGTAACCCATATAGCTAAGGATGCTACAGCAATGATCATTCAAACATATACTGCTGTGTTAAGTTTACTTGCACAACTGTACTTTTTGGCACATCTAACAAATCTGCTACTCTTATAGAGTGCTCATCTTATGAGCTGTAGAGGCTCGACAGTCTGCTTCCATTCATCCATTGCTGGACAGATTGGTTCCTTGTAGGGACACCCTTCCACAATCTTTTATGTTTTCAGTAAATTGTACTGATTTCTTTGAGAAATTATATATTTTATTCAGTTTAGTCTGTTTTACAGGGCTGTCACAGGACCAGCTAGTCTGAGAAACTTTTACCTTCTTCTTTTAACTGTTACCATTTGTACTTATTTTGAGCACTTTTTGTGTGGAAACCTTTGCTTATTGTTTTTTGAGCTTGCTGAGTTTTATTGGGGAAGTGTATTTTGGAAGTATTACTATGTATTTTGCTAGTGAACACTACATTTGACAACTTACCCATCACTGACTTACTCTAGCTGTGGGAATAGGTCTCCATTTTCAGCAGAACCATAGAACAGCATACCAGCTCCATGAGTCTTTCTTGTTCTGGCCTCAAGAAAAAGAATAAGAACATTTGTAAGAAGCCTTTACCAACACATCAGATTCCATTTGTATTTTATTCACTGATGAGCAACTCTTCTGTGGCCATTACTGGTTCCTCAGACCATTCACTTTTTTCTCCTGATCCCTCTGGTGTAGCCTCCTCAGCCCCCATGGAATGAAGGTCAGGCACATCCTCTGTGGCTGTGCAAGTGCCTTCGCTGGAAATAAGAGAGCCATTCTTGTTGGTCTCAGAGAAGAGAAGCAAGGACTGCATCCCTGCATGACTGGGCTAAAAGACCTGGTCCCGGGGTGAAGTGCCATCCTTGAATTGGTCTTCTTCTATGGATGTCCCTAGGGGAGGAAAAAGAGACGGAGAATTAAACTTTTATCTTCCTCAGACTGTATTTCTGTAGATAAAGAAGAGTTTATTGGATTGGTTCAAGGATTGTTGCAGGTTTTAAACCCTCTAAAGAGTGACTGGAATTATTGTGGAAAAACAAAACAGTTTTCTCAATTTTTGAGGAATCCTGGTCTTATGAGGAGGAAAGGGATTGAGCAAGGGCATCTTCTAAATTTCTACTCAAGTACATGATTCTGACTCTGAAACTTTTCCTCAGAATCTCTTACAGAAGAATTTATTTGCTGAAACCATTTCTAGAATGAGTAAGATGTTTCACTGGGAACAGTCTGATAGCCTACCTTCTTTGAAGAAATATTTCAATTTATTACAAGTTGAATTTCCAAAGTCTGCTGCTATTCCTACTCATTTGCTAGATTTGGAGGATGTTTTTGATATTGTCTGCAATATACCAGCAGTATACCTGACAGTCAACCTGCAGCACCTAAAAAGGCAGACTAACTTCATAAAGAAATTCAGTCTTTGCAAATATTTGATCTGATGTTGTCACTGTCATTCTTCCTCAACCTGTGGGTCTTGGATCTGACCCTTGGATCTGACTCAGATGCTTTTCAAGCTGAGAGATCAAAGCTCAGGCTCCTGGCATCCTACTCATAATGCCTCATTCACTAAATCTGCCTCAAATCTCATTTGCTGCTTGTAGAGTATGCTTGAGGTTTTTGCAACTCCAGAGCACCTCCAGTTTCTGAGAGATTTCTTCACAAGTGAGTTAAACTACTATTTAATCTTTTTTCTGCCATCTTCTGTCCTAGCCATTCTCATACTTGGCTGTTCTCCATTCCTTCCTTTCTGTCTGTTAACCTGGTTTCTTTCTGACATAGCTTTCCCGCCTTCTCTGTTCATTTCTTTTCCTCAAAAAAAAAAAAAGTTTCCTTTCCTTTTCTCTTCCCTACTGTTATGGAGTCCAAGTCCAATCCTATATCGGACAAACCTTTAGGTTTCAAGAAATGCACTTCCTGTGGCCATAAAATCCCATTGTCAGATGCCTGCAGGGAGTGTGTTTACTGTCTGGGGCCCTCTCACTTGGACAGCTCCTGCCCTATTTGTTCTGCCTTCCATCCACATGCTCTGATGGATCGGCAGAACAAGCTCATTCTTAAGGGCTTGCTTCCTTCTACCTCTTCTCCTTACTATCACTTCCACCACACGGGATCAACCCACCACCAGGAAACACAAGGAGACCTGGGATGCCAGAAAACTCTCCCTGGCTATGTCTTCTGCTATGCCAGAGCAGGTAAAGAAAGTGCCTAAAGCATCAGATTTGACTTCCTCTGGGCCGATTCTGTCATCTCCACCTTGTCCTCCTCCTCCTCGGGCTCCACTTGCTAGGTCAGAGCTGAGTGCTTATGCACAGAGGACTCCCCACAGGGAGATCTCTCCTAAGGAGCCATTTAGATCACCTTCGACCACTTCTTCACGTAGTCTGTCCAAGAACAATGTGGATAGACTGGTGAGGCAGTTTCCTCATGCACAGATCTAGATGGGGGTTTTGCCAGCTCCGTCCGCCACAAGATCCATGAGCAGAATCTCTGTATTCTGTCCTGTTGCTCCTTCTACTGCTCCAAGTCGACCTTCAATTTCGGAGTCTGCTAGTGCCTTGGTTCCGAGTGCCGAGAAGGAGCCGATTGTGGTGATCACTTCATCTCCGATAGCCTCCCCAATGTGCTTGGCTCCAATCACGTCGGCTCCTAGTGTGTCTCGGAGATAGAGCCTCGATGTTGAGTCCCAGGGGCTTATATCGGCTCCAAAATTTTCAGACCTGTCGCTTCCCCTCGGAACCTTGGCTTTTCCATAGGTTGGCTCTGACTCCCCCTTTGGAGTGGAGGGCTCTGGGTGTATGGGGGATGTCTGTTCCATTAGATTTGGCTCTGGAGGGACAACCCTTGGGTACTCCAAGTCCTTTTACATTCAAAGTGGTGGAGTGGGTCCTCTCTCACTCTCGGTTCTTCCTCCCTTGGCACCACATCCCACCCCCATGGATCTTGTGTCTGGGGCCTCTTGTCTACCACTGGGACAGCTGGCTCTGGAGAGCCTTCAGCCCATCCCTTCAGTGGAACCCCAGTTTTCTTCTGACACCTCCCCAGACCTTCCCCTCTGAGGAGGTCCCTCGGAAGAGGCAGTGTAAAAGGAGGCTTCTGGATTCTCCCCAGGAATCTCTCACTGCCAACAGTGATTTTGAGGAAGGGGAGGGGGGTCCCAAGATCTCCACTTGAGGATGTCTCCACTGCGGACATCCTAGAGATACTTCTCCAAAGAGGTGGTTCGTCTGCCCAAACCCCCACCCCACAAGAAACAGTGCTGTTGGAAGCTTTCGGGTCTGACACATCTACATCCTGGGTGTCCCCCTCTGCAGATGCTCTGATTTACCTAATATCTACCAGGGCATCAAAGGAACCAGGCACTGTAGAGCCCATCACAAAGAAGGCCGACAAGATTCTACGTGCACTTACTGACAAATCACATTAGATTAAAGGGATCCCAGTAGATGCCATGGTGGTTGCGGCAGCCACTAAGAAGGAACTGGCTCAGGAAAGTTCCTCTGTCCATCCCCCTAACAGGGAAACTAGGGCTATTGACAGATTCGGTAAGAGAGTTTATGCTTTGTCCACTTTTGCCGTAGCATTAAACTATCTATTGTCAAAGAACTCTGATTCTACCCCAGAGTCCATGTCTGCTGAGGATCAGAAGACCTTTTCTTCCAGAATGGCCACTCTACTTTCTATATCTAATGCATCCTTGAGGTTGATCTCCCACACTGCAGAGGGTGCCTCTAGGGCAACTGGTTCGAGCACTGCCATCAGCTTGGATGCAGCTGTGTGACTTTGCGGAACCTTTCAAGGTGTCAATCTTTAATGCCCCCTTTAAAGGATTGTCCTTTTTCGGTCCAGCAGTCAGGGGCACACTCTCCCGGAATGAGAAAGGTGGAAAGACCTTGTTTGCTATCGGAATCCATTTTTCTACCCCACAAAGGTCCTTCTCCAGGAACCAGCATGGGGAAAAAAATTGTGGTTCAAGAAATCTCAAGGTCCTTTTCAGGAAACTCAGGGAGACTTCCCCCCCCAGAGGCAGAGGAGGTAACAGCTATGGTGGAAGACACCAGCCCGAGGCAGAGGGGGTCTACAGAACTCAGCATCCCGAGATTTCTTCTTCGACGGATCCTTCCAATGATCCTGAATGGTGGCCCGACTGCCATCCTCTGGAGGAAGTCGGGGGTGCTTCTCCTTACACCCACAAGCCTGGGCAGCCATCACGAATGATCTGTGGGTGCTAAGGAGTGTATCCAGAGGATAGTTTATTCCCTTTTTGGAAAACCCCAAATCAAAGTCTCTCCTCCCCAATGTCCCACCCAATCTAAAGGAGATGGCAGCTCAAGAAATTGCAAAGCTGCAAAAAAGAGTCATCCAGGAGGTCCCTCCCGACCAAATAGAATCAGGCATTTACTCAAGATTCTTTTTAGTTCCAAAAAAGATGGGAACCTATGGCCGATCCCCGACCTGACATCTCTGAATAAATTGGTGAAGAATTCAAAATTGAGGATGGTCACAGTCCAGTCCATTCTACCTCTCCTGAGAATGGAAGTCTGGATGCACTTGATAGACCTGAAAGATGCGTACGACCACACCAAAATGGACAGATGCTTAAGGCGGTACCTTCATTTCAGGCTGGAATCTAGCCACTACCAATTCAGATCACTTCCATTTGGTCTCATCACAGGGGTCTGTAAGGAAATTTTCCTGTAATGTTGGTTACCGCCTTCCAACATTTCTTTTCTGATTGTAAAAGAGTTAATTCTGGATGGAAGTGAAGAAGTTGGCCTTATCTCCTCTTCTGGCTTTTTTGGCTAGATTTTGTAGCTGTATGAGGTAGTTGTGGTTTTCTTCTGAGGGTGACTTTTTCCGTATTTTCCATGCAGTGTCTCTTGTTATGTAGAAGGCTTTGCACTCAGGGTTTAGTCATTTGTTGAGTGAAGCTTTGTGGAGACTGGTTATTAGTAGGAAAGGTTTGTCTTGGAGTTTAAGTAGGAAAGTGGTTATTGCATCAGAAATTTCATTGGATAGTAAGTGGTTTTGTTGTGAATGGGATAGATGAGAGTGTAGGTTGTGGATATTTGTATGGAATTCAGATCGAAGGCTGATGATTTTTTGTGGTGATTTTTAAATGTGTGTTTTAAATGTACATTTTATTGGGCTGCGATCACCAATGGTTGGAAGAGTGGATGGAAGTTTTCTTGATTGAGGAGGGCATTGCTGGTGATCAGTAAGTCTAGTAGGGAATGGCTGAGTAATGATAGGTTTAGCTGGGTGAACTATTTTATTAGCTGAGAAAGCCCTACATTTGTAAGGATGACAATGATTTCAGAGAACTTTGAGTTAAGTAGGTTGATGCTGAAATCTGCTAGGATGATATTTTACATGAGTCTGAAATGTCTGTGAGTAAGGAACTGAATTTGCAAATGCGTAAGATAGGAGGGAAGCAGGCAGTTATTGTGAGGGAGTAGTTTTTGTTAATGATAATACTGCTGCTTAACGAATTGGGGGTGCATAAGGCAAGCCAGTAACAGCATGGACTGATGCCAGTAGGAGAAACATTTTATAGAAATGAAGAGACAGTATTTCACTTGCACTCACAGACATACTTAAGCATTTGACGCTTAGGCAGCTTCGCCTCTTTTTCTGGGAGAGGAGCCTATCCCATAATAATCTCCACTGTACTGAGTGCTTTTTTTTACAATCCACTGTCTTCACAAAGCATCAATTTGAAGACTACTAACAAGAATATTATGCATTTAGCATGTAAACTGAACAATTGACTGCCGGTTTGTGCAAGCTCAAACATAAAACCTATTGAGAAGAAAAACATCTTGCATCTGTGCTCTATTATGGTACTGTATGGAAATTTTCTTTATAATGTTAGCAGCATGAATATTTTGAATGTCTTGAAGGACACACACATGAAGACATAGTTCAAATTGTTGTATAAATATTTGACAGCATGTGGACAAAATATGTTTTAGTTTCCTAATGTATTATTTTTTCTTAATTTATGAATTAAGTAAAAGCATAATTCTTTGTGGTAGTAGTAACTTTTTATGAAGAGCAAAGGAATGATGAAAAAAAGAAAATATTATCCAGATTTAGAAACCGTGAAGCTTGAATTACTGAGATGTTCCACTCTCTTGTTTTTTAGAATGTCATCCAGGCTCCTCAACAAGCTGCAAAGACAGTTGCACCAAAGCCTGCTAAAGCTGCAGCTAAAAAGAAGGTAGGGAAGTATTCTTTTTAGTGTTCATGTTTATTAGCTAGTATTTGTGATGATAAAACATAAGTATATCTTGCCATGCCTGGAGAACATTGCTTTTATAAGTAGTGTGGTTACTCCAGTGGACTGAAATTAATACTACAAGTCACGATACAGGCTTATCATTATGCTAATAGAACTAGTATTCTTGTAAAGAACTGAGAGCTTTGTGTATATGTCTATATATATATATATATATATATAAATGTATATATAGATATATATATATATATATATATATATATATATATATATATATGTATATGTGTATATATATATATATATATATATATATATGTATATATGAGTTCTGTCTCCCAAGCTGTATGAAGTAATAGCTGTGTTGTTGGGCATCTTCTACATGATTAACCACAGCTTTTTTAGCTCATGATGTGCCAGGAATCTAAAAGTTAAGAGAGTCAGTATGACATCAGTTATGACTAAGACATTTTGATATTATCTTACTTTTTGTCTGCTAGTAGTCCTCTTTCCCGTAGCGGTCTCCACTGTCCCACATGCCTATGCTGGTGATGTGCTGCTTCTTACTGATATTGTCCTCATGTCAGCAATATTCGAGCTGAAGCAGGTGCATCATTTCTTTTTAATGAATGCAGTGATTGTATGATTGTTCCAGTGCATCTTTGAAGAGGTACTTGAAGTTAATATTTGTTTTAGTATTAGGCCAGGAAATTTGACCAATTTACTATTTTTCTGTTATAGTTCCAAAATAAATATTTCATTTAATTTAGTTATTTGTTTATCATATTTGTTGGTTTCATATTTGCGCCAGTTTTCCCCTGGCTTCACCACAGAAGTTAGTTAAGTGTGTAACAGGCAACTCCCCCATAAAAATGTTCACATTATGTGTAATTTGTCTTGGTGTAGCTAAGACCTATGATCTGACTGAATGTAAGCTTTGTAAAATTGTTGAAGCTTTTATAAGAAACAGGAGGTTAAAGGTCATCAAGTGAGTCTCCTGCTCAGTGAAAGTTTCATGTTTGTTTGGGGCAACCCTAAAGTGGAATGGTAGATAATGGGAGACTAATGAAAATCCTAGAGTAAAGCCTCCTGCACTTCAATTTGAGATTGAAAAGTAAGACTCATAAAGCCAAAAATAAAAACAAAAGGGGTCAGAAAAAGAAAGCAAAAGCCTCATTAGTTTCCAAATGTTCCAGTACCAGCAAGAGGATATTCCTCTTAGCTTCTGATACTAATGAAGTTTTTTTGCTAGTTGCAAATTGGTAATACAACTAAGGAGAGCAACAATGTATCAGCAAAGATGATATAACAGACCCACCATAAACAGATTCGTAGGTACTTACTAGGCTATGGTTCTGTAAAGATCTTAAGAAGCCTAGCCTTACATTCTAATGGTAGTTTTTAGCTCTTAAAATCTGCATATGTATAACCCAGAGATTAACTGAACATGGATATGTTTGGATATTTGTTTACAAATGCTAGTCACAGCCTTGCTTCCTGCTTTATAAATACCACAGACTTATACTTCTGCTTGAAATGTGGGCAAATGTGTTACATGCTCGGCAAGCAGGTCATTATCTGCTCTTTGGTTTATTGTTAAACCTTCCCCTTCATCTGTGCAGAAAGCTGTAGATACTTTGCCTAGTACTCCATTTGGGATGTGCCTTATAAGACACCTGCAGCAGCTGGAAAGACCATAGAAGTACCTCACCAAGAGGATCACTGGCCTCAAACAGATGTCCTATGCAGCTCGACTGAAGAAACTCCAGCTGTACTCGGTTGCATACCGCCTACTCAGAGGTGATCTCTGCCTGACATACAAGGCCATGTCCAACCCAGAATTGATGGACATGCTCCACCTAATGAAAACCATATCCCCTCGAGCCACATGCTTTAGGGATTTAAACCTCACCACAACAATAAATAGGACGTGCTGGAGAGATAGATTCCTGTCCCAGAGATTTCCCATGCTTTGGAACAAGATTCCAATCTACATTAGGCAGAGCTCCTCACTATCACTCTTCAAGAGAAATCTTAACGAGTGGATGGGAGACAGGAAGTTTACTCCGGGGATCACTTCTGTGGCTCTGCTGGACAGAGGCACGGGGAACTAATCTAAGGGGGTGGTGAAAGCCATCACATTCTGGCTAGGCTTATAAATGCCTTTGGGCAGATAGCCTAGTACCTACCTATGAACCTATTTTATGCTGTTTCTATTATTTTGTGCTGATTTTATCCTTTATTTCTTAATTTTTTGGTCCTTTGGGATGTGTATTTGTGCCTTGTGTTGAGTTAGTGAAATTGTTGTCATATCGTTTAGTGTAGTACTCAGAATAATTTTTCCTGTAGAAATATACTTCTGTTTGTTATTGTAAGGGAGTATAGTGGATTTCGTCCATTTGCTTACTGGGCTGACTGTGTGGACAATATTGATATCAAAATGGCTAGAATTTTGTCTCCTGACTTGAGGGACTTGGATATGTTTTGTGTGTGTATGTCCATCTTACTTGTATGCACCTAAAATTTTTACTAATAAACCACAAAATATGCCTCAGCCTATAGCTTGTGATTTTGAGTAGCCTCAGTCATAGGCAGGGTATCTGACCACTTGCCTTCTTTTACCTCCAGCTCCCCTGGTGTGGGGTATAGTACTACAACTCTGTGTGACCCAAGAGTCAGTCATATCCTCCGAGGCTATACCATTGCCTGCTTCAGGTATGGAAGAACCAAACTGTTTAGGTGCAGGGGAGGTCAGGGGTGCAGAGTTTATCTATCTTCCCCTGGGGATGCCCCCACTAGTATAGTGTATGTTAAAAAAAAAAAAAGAGAGAGAAAGAGAGAGACTTGAAAACCAACATGTTCTTGGGCAGTAGTCTGACTGTTTATTTCCCATTGTTTAGACAGTTAATTATGGGGTGCCAACCTGCATTAAGATTAATACTGGCTTTTCTACCACTATTCTATCATACTTGGAACCTGATTCTGTAGGGGATTTGGTGTCTGAGGTTTCGCTTGTGTCAGATTCTGTTTTCTGATCCTCAGTTCAGCAGGGCTTGTGATCTTTGGGACACCAGTCCTGGAGACCTTTCCTCCACTGATCCCAGTGTTGGAGGAGGTCTGTTAACATAACTTATAATTTTCCTTCACTCATGGAGTCTCTGCCTAAGAAAGTGTTTAAATAAATCAGGTTATGTTCAGCCATGCTTGGCCTCCAAGCTTCTCTGTCAGTGTACTCTGCTTTGGTGTTCTCAGCAACCTCTTCTAGTAAAAAGACTTTGAATTCTTCAAACCCATTCCCTTCAGATATACTAGGTAAATTTCTAGCATCTTAAGGAAGCAAGCAGTCTCAGTCCAACCCAGTAGTTGTTAAAGTATTTTTCTGGTTTACCAATGCATGACTGAACACACGGCAGTCGAACCCAACAATGATCGATTCCAGTAACCGAAATTTTGCATGTCGAATGGTCGGAATGTCGCAAAACCACCAAATGTGACAATGTTAAATTGTCAATCTCGCCTTCATTCTTGCTGGATGGGTTCGGAGCCGATCCTCGGCTCCGACTCGGCACTTGCTTTAGCTTAGGAACTCCTTTTACCAGCTCGAGGCAACCCTATATCCCATGATGCAAGGCAGAACTACCTCAGATCTCGTTTGCCGCTTAGCGAAAGAGGTCTCCTTTACCAGCAGAGGTAAGTGAATTTCTTGTCAAAGAAAGAGAAGCTTAGTTAGGGTTTTTATTTTCCCCTTTTAGTCATAGTATAGTCTGTAGTGAATACAGCCCACCCTATTCCCTTGTTTTTCAAACTTTTATAACTCCTTTTTAAACCTTAGTGTAAAAGTTTTAGTTAGGTCTTAAACCCCAGTTGTTAATCCCTTCCTGTGTGTTGTGTGTAGGGGATTAATTTTGTGTGTTTGTTGGGGTTTGTCTGTGTTTCTTCCACCTAGGATATGTCTAGGGAAGGCAAGGTCTCAGGCTTCAAGAAGTGTGACTCGTGCTGTCAGAAAATGTCTCTGACAGACGGTCACACTTCTTGTGTTTATTGCCTGGGGCCTTTGCACCTGCAGGACTCCTGTGCTTTGTGTCACTCCTTTAGCCAGAGAGTCCTGCAGGAAAGGAGGAATAAACTTATCCTCCGTGGCTTACTTAAGCCAGAAGGTTCTCCCTCTAAGGCAGGGTCTGGGAAACCTTCTAAGCCACCGAAGGCTCAGGCTTCAGTTTCCAAGCCTCCTCCGGTGGCTCCGGCTCCGGCTGGAACCGATGTATCTGCCTCGAAAGTAGTGGGTTCGGTGCCGGCTGGTTCCGATACCTTATCTACTGTAGCCTTGTCGGCTCCGGCTGGAGCCGACACTTTATCCAGCATCGGAGCCGAGAAACCTTCGGCTCCATCTGGAGTTCAGGGGACTTCGGCTCCGATGGCTCCGTCCCGAAAGAGATCTCGGTCCCCTTCGTTACTGAGTATCCACTCGGCTCCGGGGTCTCCTCTTTTGTCGGAGCGGAGCCATCGGAGCCGATCTTCGAGATCTTCCAGGCTGTCTGACCACGACTTGGAGAGGGTGGTAAGCAGGCTGTTGAAGTCTCAGGCACTGGCCCAAATGCTCCATAGCCCGTCTCAACAGACTTCGGCTATAGCCTCACCCCTTGAACTTCCTCCTCCGACTCCACATCGGAGTTCGGAGCCGGAGCTTCTCGGGACAGCGACTGTTTCGGTGCCGGAGCCGATACATCCTTCGGCTCCGTCATCCTCGGCTCCGATCTCCTCCTTGAGACCTTCCTTGGAGGGATCCGGTCGTCGGGTTTCCCTTGTCGGCTCCGAGGGGGCTAGTGGCATCGGACCCTTGTCCGACCCCGCTCTCCCTCTCGGGGCTTCGGCTTTGGTAAGCTCGGCGCCGACATCGGCCTCGGAGCCTTCCCTCTCAGTGGAGCCGGGCATTCCTGTTTCCTCGGAGCGGGGATATTCCGGCCTCCCGGGGAGGGGAGCCTTTGAGGTGATGAGGAGTGTCCTGGCCTCTGAGCCTGGTCAACGGTCCATCCCTCTAGCTCCTCCCTCATCAGTGCCTGCAGACGCCTCTTGCCAGCCTCTTGCTCTCAGGCCCAGGGATCCATCGCCCCAGGTTTCCCCATTGGGAATTTCCTCCTCTTCCGAGGTTTCTCCTGATCCTGCAGGGGAACCCCCTCGGAAGAGGACGTGTAAGAGGAAACACACAAGACTCCCCTGAGTCTCCTACATCTGATACCGACTTAGATGAGTCGGAGGGTTCCCCACGATCCCCCTCTGAGGATGTCTCCTTTTCAGATATCCTTGAGCTCCTCAAACAGAGGGGGAATTGGCCCTCCATTGACCCCTCCGAGGATGAGTCGGTATACCTGGAGGCTTTTGGATCCCGACCCTCCACCTCCTGGGTGTCTCCGCCTTTCGACCCACTGATGCAGGTAGTGGCTCGGAAGGCGTGGGCGGCTCCAGATTCTGTGGAACCTGTCCCCAGGAGACCATCCAAATTCATCACGGCCCCTTCGGACAAACAGTTCCTTTCCAAGGGTGTCTCTGTGGATGCTATGGTGGTGGCGGCCACTAAGAAGGAACTGGCGTATCCTTCAGTACCTGTCCATCCTCCTAACAAGGATTCTAGGACTATGGACAGGTATGGAAAGCGGATGTTTTCTTCAGCGACCTTTGCTATGCGTTCGCTGAATTATCTTTGTCACTTCACCAGGCTTCAACGAGATGTTCTCAAGGAACTGGGTGAAGTAGTCCAGGATCCTTCTGCTGCTGGGGCTCAGGAAAAGATTGCCTCGCAGCTTGCAATCCTGAATTCCATATCTAACTCCTCCATGCGGCTCATATCCTATGCGGCCGATGGAGCGAGCAGGGCCGCAGGCACAGGAGTTGCTCTTAGACGCCAAGCCTGGATGCGGCTTTGTAATTTTGCGGACCCCTTTAAGGCGTCCTTCACTAATACCCCTTTGATGGTTCAGCTTTGTTCGGACCTCAGGTGAAGGATACCTTGACCAGGTGTGAGCAGGACGGTAAAACTCTTTCTGCCGTTGGAGTCCAGTTTTCCACTCCTTCTAGACCATACCCCAAGGGTCAGAAGGGGGAAGATGTGGTTCCGTAAAGCCCAAGGAGCTACACGGACACACGTGGTCAGTTTACCCCCAGAGGCAGAGGGGGTAACAATAATAGACGCCGCCCTAGAGGCAGGGGTGTCCTCAGAACCAGGGCAACAGGGAGTCTCTTCCTGAGAAGCCCTTTCAGCACCCCTGAGGTGTTGCCCGACTGTCCACCCTTGGAGGCAGTCGGGGAAGGATTTCGCTGTACCCAGTAGCCTGGCAATCCCTATCTCAAGAGATGTGGGTACAGTCGATCATATCCGAGGGTTACAAAATCCCCTTCGAAAGGTTTCCCGTACCTCTACAATCCCTTCCAGACATCTCACCCGGTCAAAGGGATTTGGCAGAACAGGAGGTTTCAAAGCTCCTAGAAAAAAGAGCCGTCCGGACTGTGCCGGCAGACCAGGTAGGATCCGGCGTCTACTCGAGATTCTTTTGGTCCCCAAAAGGACGGGAGATTGGAGACCAATATTAGACCTGAGCAATCTAAACAGATTTGTCAAGAAGGCAAGATTCGGATGGTCACGCTTCAGTCCATTCTGCCCTTTCTGGGCAAGGACAACTGGATGTGCTCTATAGACCTTCAGGATGCGTACTATCACATAAAGATTCACAGACGCTCCAGAAGGTTTCTCCGCCGGCTAGGGACCAGTCATTACCAATTCAGAGCACTGCCCTTTGGCCTCACTTCAGCCCCAGAGTGTTTACCAAATGCATGGCAGTGGTCACAGCTCATCTGAGACGTCAAGGATTCCAGGTGTTTCCCTATTTGGACGACTGGCTCCTCTCCGCCACCACCAAGTGTCAGCTTCTTCAGTCCAGAGACTACACTCTACAGCTTTGCAGGAGTTTGGGAATTTCAGTAAATTTCGAAAAATCTTCTCTGCTGCCTTGCCAATCTATCACCTTTATAGGCGCAGAATTAAACACCGTCAAAATGTTAGCCAGACTAACAGATCAAAGAATTCTGGACATCCAAAAATTCGTTCGGCTTCTATTGCAAAGCAACAAGATCAAAGCCAGATTTATACTGAAGGTTCTAGGTCTTATGGCTGCGGCCATTGTTCTTCTACCACTGGCTCGCTTCCACATGCGTCTTCTGCAGTGGATGCTATTCACGCAGTGGTCTTACCACAGTCTCCCGATGAGGCACGAAATCTTGGTCACACAGTCGTGCAGAGCTCATCTGAACTGGTGGATATCTTCCCCTCTTCTTCATCAGGGCCGACCCTTTATTCCCCCTCCTCCAGTTGCCACAGTCACTACGGATGCCTCTCTGATCGGGTGGGGGCATTATCAGGGCAGGATGGTCCACGGGACGTGGCAACCCATAGAATACCATCTGCATATAAATGTCCTGGAGATGAGAGCAGTGCTTTTAACGTTGCAAGCCCTCAACGACTTTCTTCCCACGGGGACTATTGCAGTACAAACGGACAACATGTCCGTGGTCTGGTACATCAACAAACAGGGCGGGACCAGGTCCTATCCGTTATGTCGAGAAGCTCTCAGACTTTGGCAATGGGCGATCTCTTCTCAGCGGTTTCTGATAGCAACGCACATCCCGGCAGGTCCAACCTATTAGCGGACAGGCTGAGCAGATCCATTCTGATGCCTCACGAGTGGTCTCTCAATCAATCTGTAGTGGATCAGATTTTTCTGAAGTGGGGCACTCCTTGTTGCGATCTTTTTGCTACTCCTCAAAACAACAAGTGCCCCGATTTTTTCACTCTCTTTCCCCTTCCAGGCCAACCCCTGAGAGACTCTCTAACCCAGGATTGGCCCCGGGGACTTCTGTACGCTTTTCCTCCTTTTCCCTTGATTCCACAAGTCATTCAGAAAGCCACCGTTTTGAGAGCCAAGTTGATCCTCATTGCCCCATATTGGCCTCGACAAATTTGGTTTCCGTCTCTGCATCGTCACCTTCTGGTGCAGCCCTGGCATCTGGACCCAGTTCCGGATCTCTTGATCCACCAGTCGGGTCAGCAGCACCGGGCCATTCATTCTCTCAACCTCACTGCTTGGTTGCTCCACTTCCTACCCTAGCCAGGCTACCGATGATTTCGGACTCAGTCAGAGACATTTTAGTGTCTTCCTTGAAGTCGTCCACTAGGACTGTTTATGCTAGCAAGTGGCGACGTTTTTCTATTTGGGCAAATTCCAGAAATATTGATCCCTTTACTGCTCCTGTACATTCGGTTTTAGATTTCCTGGCGGAGGTTTTTCATTCAGGATCCTCGTCATCTACAGTCAAAGTACAACTGGCTGCTATTTCCAAGTATCATGTTGGCTTGCATGACAATAACATTATGTCTCATAGGTTATGCAAGGCCTTTCTGAGAGGAGTTTTTCTCCTAAAACACCTATAAAGCATCCTCCTCCGCAATGGGATCTAAACTTAATGTTGGCATCCTTGATACTACCTCCCTTCGAACCGTCTGCTTCATGTTCTTTGAAGTTATTGACCTGGAAAACTATATTTTTACTGGCTGTCACTTCTGCAAGAAGGGTTTCCAAGATTCAAGCTCTCTGCATTCGTTCCCCTTATTTGGTTTTTCATAAGGACAGGGTATCATTAAGAACTAACCCTTCCTTTCTCCCCAAAGTCGTATCTCAAACCAACATTAACCAATCTATAGACCTACCAGTCTTTTTCCCAAACTATTCCGACAGAGCTGAACAGAAACTGCATTTTTTGGATGTCCATCGTCAGCTCAGGTACTATTTGCATAGAACTAAACAATTCAGAAAATCGGACCAATTATTTGTCTCCTATGCAGAAAACAGGATAGGTCTTCCAGTATCTAAAGTGACCTTATCCAGATGGTTGACTTCCACTATTTCCTATGTGTACTCTCTCAGAGGCAAGCAGCTATCTTCTAAGCCAAAAGCACACTCAACCAGGAGTCTATCCACTTCTGCAGCTTTTCAGGATAGACTACCCATTGATACCATTTGTGCAGCAGCTACTTGGGCTTCGCCCCATACCTTTGTCTCTCATTACAAGTTGGACTTGGCCTCCAGAGATAGGGCCAGTTTTGGTTCCACAGTTCTCAAGAGTCTGTTCCATTGAGCCACCCGGGATACAGGTGCTAGGGACGCGGTCCCATCCAGCAAGAATGAAGGCGAGATTGACAACTTAACATTTAGAAGTTATGTACCTACCATAACGTTCCATGTTAGTTGTCTTCTCTCGCCTTCTTTCTTGCGTCCCTCCCTCCTTCCCCCTGGCCTGGACAGGTCTTGAAGAGTTCCTATTAGGTTGTTTCCTCCGGAGCCTTCATATGAGGACTTCTATTAGGAACTTGTGTTCCTAATTATGTTAGGATAGTCTTTAGCAGGGTAGGTTAGCTACCAAACGAGATCTGAGGTAGTTCCGCCTTGCATCATGGGATATAGGGTTGCCTCGAGCTGGTAAAAGGAGTTCCTAAGCTAAAGCAAGTGCCGAGTCGGAGCCGAGGATCGGCTCCGAACCCATCCAGCAAGAAAGAAGGCGAGAGAAGACAACTAACATGGAACGTTATGGTAGGTACATAACTTCTAATTTTCGACCGCTCTGCATCCAAAACGGATGCTAACATGGATCACAAAAGGGGTGTGGGTTTGCGATTCAATACAGTTGCATTTGGCAATGTGCATATTTACCACATTCCTTTCGGTCATCTGAGCTTGACCATCCGTCTGTCGGTTATACAGTGGTAAACCTATTTTTCTACCAGTGTGTTTTGTGTCAGTTTGTGCTGAGGGGTATGTATAGTTTAGATGAGTTGCTGCTTTGCTACTTGCTGATCAAAAAGTCTGTCAAAGGTATTCTTTCCATTTAGTCTCTAAATATGCTTTAAAGAATGACTTAGAGAGGACTGATACTATTTCTATGAAGGTAGCTTTGTCAGTTGTAATATAAGAGGTATGCTTTCTGGTACAGTCAGAACCTTTGCAATGAGTTTAAGGCTGAGATTATGAAGGCTTCATTTCAGTATGATTGTGTGTTTTGTACAGCAGATAATCAGATCCTTAATCACTGGGATGACAGACATTGATGGAGGCAGGACTGTTGGAAGTGTTTGTTTCCCTAGTTTTCCTACTATAAGCAGGATAATGTTCATCAGTTTTCCCAACAGAAATCACAGCAGATCAAAAACCAGGGTATTAAAGCCTAATGGCAGGTCGAGTGCCAAGCCTAATTAGAGGATTTCCTTTTTCAAAAAGGATATTCCCCCTTCTTACCTGTGACTATGCTGAAATGCATCTCCCATCTTTCTCAAGCCCCCCTCTGTGTGCACATTTCTATACTTAGCTCTCAGCAAAATGGTCTTGTCATCAGTGGTCCCTGACAAATGGGTGCTCAACCTCACTGGCAGTGGCTACAGGTAGCAGTGGTAAGATCATTCATCTCCCTTCTAGGGAGCTCCCTCTCACCTGCCAGACCTGATTTTGTTATTCCCTCCTATTCCCTGGCAAATGCTGGTTACCAGAGTCATCAAACTGGTTCTTCCTTCAGAAAGATTTGTTGTGCCTGGTCCACACTATCATCGTACATTCTCCTTTTTGACTTTCCACTGCACCTCCTGTGTTTACCAAATTCCCAGCTAGGGTTCAAGTTTAATATCCACTAGTCATGCTTGACACCTTTGGAAAGAATGGTGCTTCTGAGGTACTTAAATGACTCCTGCTAAATAATGGCTTTTCACCCTGAAGTAAAAATTCTGTCTTACCAGATGGTGTTTGTGGTATTCTCCAGGAGGAAAGTTGAGGTACCTCAGCAAAGAATTCCTAAAATTCTTGGACAGAATGTGTCCTTGATTTACATGATACCACTACCCCATCTTGTCATGAAGAAAATTCTATCATATGTCTGAGATTGCCAGATCCAGTACCTTCATTGCCTGGAATCACAGTTACCAGTGTTGCCTTTTTGCAGATAAGTGTTACAGTGGTGGAGAAAAGTTTTAATCCAAGACTTCCTTTCTCCCCTCCATTGCCAGTGCAATCTGTACTGACAGAATTGTCTCTCTTTGTTGGGGAATGGTGTTGATGGTGAGGCAAGTGATAGCCACTTGGCTCCAACGACGCATGGAAGCATATCTGTTTCTGGAGACACAAGGCCTTCTATAGGTATTTAATGAATCTCCACGGCAATACCCAGAATTGCTCTGAGCTACTGCACAATGGTACCTCCTATACTGAGCCAACAGATATTGCCAATATACTGGCCGACAGATTTAGTGCCAACTTTACCCCCCCCCCACAAAGGACCAATCACAATACCAGTAGATTGCCAGGCACCCAGTATTACTGCTGCACAGGTTAAAAGCACTGTCCAAAGCCAAGAATACAGTTTTTATGGGACCTGACAATATCCCTGGCTGTGTTTACATGAACTATAAAGTGAACTGGCACCTCACCTGTGTGCCCTGTTTACTCACAGCCTCATCTCAGGCTTTGTCCCTACCAAATGGCGCACTGCTACAGTTATCCCTCTCCACAAATAAGTAGCGACTACAGACCCGGGAAACTATCACCCCATTAGCCTGACGAGTCTGATATGCAAAGCTATGGAACGCATCATCATGGACCTAATAAACAAGGATATAGGGAATCTCCAAACTCTGGATCCCACATAGTTTGGTTTTGTGAAGGGTAGATCATGCTTGCTCAATTTGGTCGACTTCTTTGAGTCCGTCACCAGAGCTGTGGATGAAGGCAAGGTGGTTCATACAGCCTATCTTGATCTGGCCAAGGCCTTTGATACCATTCCCCACTCAGGAATCATAGAAAAACTCACTAAGCTAGGCATCAACACCTATATCACTTGGTGGGTTGCAAACTGACTCACAGATAGAACCCACAGTCTGAAAGTAGCTGACTCCAAATCAGACTGCCGATTAGTCACGAGTGGAGTTCCACAGGGTTCGGTCCTGAGTCCTCTCCTGTTTGGTATCTACTTCTCTGAAGTCCAGGCCAACACGAAGGGACTCTGGCTGACAAAGTTCACAGACAATTGCAAGTTGGGAGCTATTATTAACTTCCCAGGTGATGTTGACATCCTACAGAATGGCCTCACTGAGAACAACGACTGGTGTCAGAACCATGGCCTTAAGCTCAATGCCAAAAAATGTGTCATCATCCCCTTTGGGAACAACCCGGTTCCCATGAATTACTACATTGATGGTAGTCCACTGAATAAAGAAGGTGTTATAAGAGATCTGGGAACACAGGTTGACAGCAACCTCTCTTTTGATCACCGCATTACCACTGTGGTCAGAAAGTCCTTCTGTGTGGCACATCTCATTTACTAAGGGTTTTGCATTCAGGAAGAAAGAGGTGATTGTTTCCCTCTACTCTTCCCTCATTAGGCCAATCGAGTACAATGCCCCATTTGGCATGTACCTCACTAGATGCCTGCAACAACTGAAGAGGCCGCAAAAGTACCTCACAAAGAGGATCCTAGGCCTTAAATACTTGTTCTATATGGACAGACTCAAAAAACTCCAACTATTCTCTGTCTCATATCGCCTACTTAGAGGCGATCTCTGCTTGACTTACAAAGCCATGTCCGACCCAGCTCTTTTAGAAATGCTACATGTAAAGAAATCCCAATCCCTCTGCACCACACGCTTCAGAGACCTCAACCTCATTACCACAATCAGCAGAACGTACTGGAGGGACAGGTTCATAACCCAGAGACTGCCTATGGTATGGAATAGACTTCCCACACATGTCAAGCAGCACACCTCGCTGACCCTCTTCAAGAGAAATCGTGATGAGTAGATGGGAAATAGAAAATTGACCCCGGGGATAATTCCAGTGGCTCTATTCGACAGAGGCACTGGGAACTAAGGTTGGGTGGCATGATGCCAGGGTAATCTTATGGCTAGGCTTGTAAAGGCATCAGGGCCATTAGCCTAGTACACCCCTATGAAGCTATAAGGTAGTTCACATCTTGAAAATCCTTCACCTCTTTTAGAGTTTGGGTCCTCTTCTGGTGGTTACGGACTACAACGCAGGCTTGTGGTACCTCTGCATTCTTGGGTGTGTGAGGTCATAGTCTTTCTGCCTTCTGGCATTGATAGCCTGGGAGCTGGCTTCAATACTCTTGGACTCTTCAAGCATCCTCCATCCTGTCAGGGCAGAATGTTGTGGTAGACAGATGTTGCAGATCCTGGGCAGACCCTCATTAGTGGAAGTTCAAGGCAGTTGCATTCTAGGATCTAGTCCAGATGTGGAGAACACCTCAAATAGATCTGTTTGTCTCCTTTCAAAACAGACAGCTATTGAAATTCTGTTCCAAATATCCTTGCAGCTATTCTTGGAGGACAGACCCATTCTCATTTCCCTTGACATGAATGTTCTTATGTGCATTCCACCAGCAGTTCTGAAAGTTCAGCAAGAAATAATAGTATTGATTAAGAGCAATTACTGCTGACTTCCTCACACTTTGGATCTGATCACATAGTCTTAGGTGTGACTGATGCACCCCAATTTGGAGAAATGTTGACCTCACCAAGGCTTTCGACACCATACCCCTTTCTGGAATTATAGCTAAACTCACTAAACTAGGTATAAATCACTACATCACAAGATGGGTTGCCAACTGGCACACTGACAGAACCCACACTGTAAAAGTTTCAGACTCCAAATCTGACTTCAAACTAGTGACAAGTGGAGTACCATAGGGTTCAGTCCTGGGACCTCTCCTGTTTGGTATCTACTTCTCTGAAGTACAGGCTAACACAGAAGGCCTTTGGCTAATGAAGTTCACAGATGACTGCAAACTAGGAGCTATAGTCAAGTCCCCAAATGATGTGGGCATCCTATAGAAGGGCCTCACTGAGACAGATGCCTGGTGTCAGAGTCATGGCCTCAAGCTTAGTACCAAAAGTGCATTGTCATCCCCTTTGGTAAAAACTCTGTACCCATGGACATCAACATAGACGGCGGTCTACTTAACGCTGAATGTGTGATAAGAGACCTTGGGACCCAGGTGGACAGTAGTCTCTCCTTTGATAATCACATTGCCACAGTAGTCAGGAAATCCTCCTTCTACGTGGCACACCTCATCACAAAAGGGTTCTCATCCAGAAAAAAAAGATAATTGTTCCCCTCTACTTGACACTCATTAGGCCTATTATAGAGTACAACGCCCCTTTTGGAATGTACCTCACAAGACATCTGCAGCAGCTGGAAAGGCCACAGAAGTACCTCACAAAGCGGATTACTGGCCTCAAACAGATGCCTTACACTGACCGTCTCAAAAAACTCCAGCTTTACTCTGTAGCATATTGCCTACTCCTAGGTGATGTCTGCCTAACATATAAAACTTTGTCAAACCCAGAGCTGTTGGACATGCTACACCTAAAGAAATCCCAATCCCTCCGAGCTACACGCTCTAGGGACCTAACCTTGTCACCACAATAAACAGGGCATGCTGGAGGGATAGATTCCTGTCTCAGAGACTTCCCATACTCTGGAACAAGCTACCCATCTATGTCAAGCAAAGTTCCTCATTAGCACTCTTCAAGAAAAATCTTGATGAGTGGATGGGAAATAGGAAATACATCCCAGGGATCACTTCTGTGGCTCTCCTTGACAGGGGCACAGGAAAATAACTATCTTGGGTGGTGTAAGCCGGGGAACCCTGTTGGCTAGGCTTAACTTAGGCCCTTGGGCGGATAGCCTAATACCTACCCATGAACCTATGAACTTCAGTTGACAGCCTGGATAGTTTAATCTTGACTCCATTTAGGCACTTGTTTATTGAGGATGTGCAGCAGGTGTTAAAGGAGACCAGAAATCCTGCTACTAGAAAATCTTGTGTTTCCAAATGGATGAGGTTTTCTAGGTGGTGCCTAAATGGAAACTGGGAGTCCATTGCAGCAAATATCCCTCTCGACTTGAAATATTGGTGTGAGCTAGTTCAGGATGGCTTAGTGTATGTATCCATCAAGGTGCATTTAGTGGTCACCTCTATATGTTTGCCTGTTGATCCCCCTCCTCCTTATTTTCTCTTTTGGTAAAACAATTTATGAAGGGAGGACTGCATATGGAAACCTCTTGCAACCATATTTTTTCTTAGTGGGATCTCAACTATGTTCTTGAAAAATTGACCTCAGTACCTTTCAAACCAGCAGCTCATCCTGATCTGAAGTTCTTAACATGTGAAACTGTTTTGCTTATTGCTCTGACATCTGCAAGGGCTGGTTTCTGAGCTGCAACTCTCATGGTGGGACAATCCTACTTGATTTCCAAAAGGGTGGGGTTGTGTTATGCACTAATTCTCCCTTAATGCTGTAAGTGGTTTAAGAGTACATTCTCAACTAAAAAACAAAAAGAGTTCACTCTCAACCGCAGTATTTTTTCTCCCTAGGTTCTGTCCAAAACCCTAGAATTAGGGAGTGATGATACTTCATACCTTGGATGTACATCAGCAGCTCAGGTGCCTTTAAGAAGGCTGTAAGTTTTTTTTTATTTACTTTGCTGGGTCAAAGAATAGTCAAGCTGTCTTTATGCAAACCATTGCACGTGGGCTGTTCTCTACTATAGTATTTGTTACACCCACCATGTTGAGGAGAATACAAGCAAGGTAAAGGCATATCTCTCCAGGACTTTTCATCTATAGTGACATTTTTGGAAAAGTGTGTACTCTAGAGGTTTTCATGTTGGTCCTCTGTTCATACCTTTATGAAGCTAGAAACCTTTGCTAGATCCAGAACAGGCTTTGAGAAGACCATTCTCCAGGGGGCTCCTAGACACTTTTCCCTATTCCTTTTGGGTTGAGAATCTACCCATATTCCAGTAAGGGAGTGTGTTTATTGAATATAGTACAGTTGCATAAGTTCCACTTAACTTTAACAGTAGATGTTTGTAGAACACACTCCCTTGCTGGCAGTACCCTTCCACCATCCCCCTTTTTGTTGGGTGTACTTAGTTTTGACTTAGATTTTTGTTGCAGTTGCTGTTCTTCTGTTTAGCAGCTTTTATTGTTGTGTGTGTGCTTTTTAGTTTGGAATAGTTGGTGTTCACAAATCTTACTTTTCTGTCTGTTCTTCCTGTTGGGCCCTAGGAAAAAAAAATGAAGTGCTGCTCTGTGAATGTGTAGGCCTTTCCTGCTTCTGGCAGCTGATTGGTCCTTCATACCCACAGACAACAGTGGAAGGAGTTCTGATCTTTGATAGACTGCCAGAGGGAGGGTAGCAAGGCAGTGTGTGTTCTATGAACACGTAATGCTACAAGTAAGACAAATTTCTGCAACTGTATTTTTCCCAAAAGAGTCAACATAAAAAGAAAAGGAGCAAAATGTGCTAATTAGCTTTGTCTCCAGTACCACTCTTGAAGTGCTAGAAAAGACCAAGTTTATCTCTGTTGCTTTAAAGCATGACCATTTTGTAAACAGTAGGAAACTGTAAAAGACAAATGAGTCACAGAACTGTTTTTTCTAGGTTAATCCAAAAAAAATTCATCCTTTTTTCCAAATGTTTAGAGATACTGCATTTAATAAACAGGACAGTTATCTATCTGAATTACATTATTATTCTTTATGGATGGATAAAGCATAATCTGATGTTGTCAGTTTCATTAATTCCTCAACTGTTGAGTTTTGGTGACTTCTTCCAGCCCCTAGAACACTGAAACACTTGAGCTCCTCCCTTTACCCATAATGCCCTTGTTAACCCTATATACCTCAGATCTCGTTTGCCAGTATAGCATTTGGACATGGTCGCTGATCACTCTCAAGTGAGTTCTAATAGTTTTTTGTGAGTTAACTACTTTTTCTTTATAAGTCTAATAATGTATATATCTTTTTCCTCCATTTAAACTTAGAAGGTTAAAATATTTTTCCCTTTTGTCTTATTACTCTCGGAGTGTTCTTTAATAACATTGCTGGTATCCTGGCCGTGTTTAGTACTTTTTAGTAGCCCCCTTTTGCTTGCCATTGTTTGTAATTTCTTTCCTTTATTATCTATTAAAAAAAGGGTTTTCTAACTTACTCTTCCTTGTTTCTACTTATTATATCTGACAAAAAAATAAGTGTTTATAAAATGGGTGACATACAACCACAAAATACCTAACTCGGGCACATTCAAGTGCATTTATTGCTTAGGGCCTTCTCACCTGTACTCCCACTGTGATATTTGTAAAGGGTTTAATACCCATGCTTTGATAAACTGAAAGAATAAGTTGATTCTTAGGGGATTGCCCTCTAAAACTGCACCTACAGCCTCTGGGGCTCAAATGCCCAAAATTTAGACAAAAAAGGAGATTCTCATACAAAAGAATCTTTTAAGAGATCTCAGTCTCTGACAACATCTGCTACTTCGGCTGCGTTATCTGAGCCTCCTCTTAAACAAGCCAAAAAGTCAGATCTGATGGCTACAGATCTGAAACCTAGATCTGATAAATCACCATGGATCCATTTGCCTCAGTTATTGCTGGATCCAATCACCTCTTAGCTCCCATCTCCTTTTGGCACAATCTCCTTGGAACCCTTTAAGACCTCCATCCATGACCTCATTCATTTGGTCTTCCAAGAGCCTTACCGAATCTGATGTGGACAGGATGATGATGAGGTGCTCTGATCCCATCGGGTCCGGACACCCTTGTTAGTACTACACCTCTGCTATTAGCTCCTTCTGTGATCCAACCTTTGGTTTCAGAGCCATCGGATCTGAAAGTCCCCAACCTTTGGTTTCAGAGCCATCGGATCTGAAAGTCCTGGATCTGTCTGCCTCAGATTAGAAGATGTTGTCATTTTCAACTCCGATGGTGTCTCTACTGGTCCGGCGACAAGTACTTCAGAACTGGATTATTCTCAGAGCTGTAGCATCAACACTGGCTCCAGGGTGTTGGATTTGACTTCGAAGTAGTTGGAGCTGTCTCTGCCCTTTGGAGCTTTGATGCTGGACAGCTCGGCTCAGACTCCCTCCTCCAGCAGCCTTCATAGTGGAGGGAAACAATGGTCTGAAAGCCTGCCTTATCAGATCTGCCAGTGTCTCTTTTTCCAAGGCTTTCTGCCTTAGAGATAGTAGAGAGAGCTTTCTCTTCTCCCAGAGTTAATTATTTATCTTCCCTGTTTGGCTCTGACTTCCCAATACCTTTCAATTCTGTGTCCAAAGCCTCAGTCATCTGTTCCACTGTGACAGCCAGCCCAAACCAGTCTCAAGACCACCCAGCAGGGTATAGTAATCTCCTCCGATACCTTCCCGGAACATCCCACCAAGGAGGTTCCTTGGAAGAGGAAGTGCAAAAGGAGGCACTTAGACTCTTCAAAAGAATCTGTCACTGAGGACACTGACTTTGATGAAGGGGAATGGTCCCTAGATCACCACTCAATGTCTTACTGACTTTGATAAAGGGGAATGGTCCCTAAATCACCACTCAATGTCTTATTTGGAGACATCTTAGAACTCCTAAAACAAAAGGGATAACTCTTCCCAAGAGGAGTCTGTATTCCTGCAGGCCTTTGGAGCTGGCCCATCTACCTCCTGGGTGACTCCACCTATTGATAAGCTCATTGGCTTAGTCTCTAGACAGGTGTGGAAGGGTCCTGACATGACTGAGCCAGTCCTTAAAGACCAGATAAGATCCTGGCACCACCTAAGGATAGATCACACTGGAGTAAAGGAGTATCTATTGATGCCATGGTCATAGCGGTGGCCACTAAGAAGGAACTAGCAGAACAAAGTTCCTCTGTTCCCCCCCAACACAGATTCTAGGGTACTGGACAGATTCAGGAGGCATGTCTATGCTGCAATGACCTTTGCCCTTTGATTGCTGAATTACGTGGTGCATTTTACAAGACTCCAGAGAGATTTGATCAAGGAACTTTCCAAATCCCTCTCTGGTATCATATCCTCCGTGGTAGAGATTATTATTTCCTCACAGGTAGCTACCCTTCAGTCTATTTCAGATTCATCCATGAGGCTTATCTCCCATGGGGCTGAAAGTACCTCATGAGTGGCAAGTTCAGGCATTTCCATCAGGAGACATGCTGGATGGGGGTTTGTGATTTTGCAGAATCCTTCAAATCTTCTTTCGTCAATGCACCCTTTGACAGAAACTCCTTGTTTGACCCCTAGGTAAAAGATGCACTCTCTAGGTGTGAGCAGGAAGGGAAACCCCTATCTGCTGTGGGCATATGTTTCTCAACCACTCAACAGATCTTTTCTAGGAACCAACAAGGCAGACAGAAAATGTGGTTCAAAAAATCCAAGGGTCCTTTCCAAGCTCCATGTGGAGATGGTACCCCAGGGGCAAAGGGGGGCACTCCAATGGAAAATGCCATCCCTGTGTCAGAGGGAGTCTGCACAATCAGAGTTCTGGGGATATCTTCTCTGACAGATCCTATCAGCACTCCTGAAAGGAGGGCCAACTGTCCCTCTCTCTGGAGGAAGTAGTGGGTGGTTTATCCTTGCACTGGAGAGCCTGGCTAGAAATAAAAGATTCATGGGTGCGGAAGATAATATCCAGAGGTTATATAACACCATTTTCCCATCCACCCCCGCCAATCTCAAACAAAATCCCAGATGTTCCACCCAGTCATAGGGAATGAAGCAAAACTAGAAATAGACTAGCTGCTAGAAAAAAGAGGCATCCAAGAGGTCCCACCATCTGAGAGGCATCCATGATCACTGTGGCCTTGGGTTGACAGAGAGAACAAAGGGATGGCCTTGTATTTGATTAGAATGGATCCACCAGAGGAGGTAATTTTGCAGGCGTGGCTTATTTTGACTTGACTGGGTAAATGTTGTTGAAGAATAGACCACTGAGGTGCTATTTGTCCATTGAAGGATTCTCATATGGTACCTTGCCAGCAGAGCTAGAGTGATTGCTGTTGACATGGATCCCAGTGCAATGAGTATCTAGTACTTTTGTTTCTACTCTCTGGCGATGTTGTTTTTTGGAACACTTGTTAACACTAACATGATCTATGCCTATTTATCCGATGTCCTCCATTTATGCTCTATACCAAATACACATTCTCCCAATATTAACTGGATATTTTTCTACAAAAAACAGTCAAATAGTACAAAGCCTTGTGTTCATGACCTTGACAAATCACATTGTTGCACAACAGTAAGGAAAATGCAATCTCGGTTATGACTGCTGAAAGTGGTTTTCAACAATTTGTAATCATATGAAAGGCATTTGCTATTACAGCTTTCATTGAACTGACTGACTCAGGGCTCCTGTCAACAACCCTTTTTCCTATTCTTAGCTTAAGCTATATGACTTCTTGTCCAACAAGGAGTGAGTTTACTGCTAGTGTAGTAGAAATGCATTTACCCAGTTGCAAATCCCATCACTACTTGAAAAAAAAGTTATGTCATAAAAAACTTTACATTTTATAATAAATTTAAGAAGTCAGATCTGTATGTCTTTTATTTAATGACAAGCAAATGTAGCTGGTTTCTGAAGAAAATTATATTGTATGGTATCTAGCACACTGAGAATTGCAAAATCATTGCAATTATACGACCTCCAAAGTCTCAGAGTTGAAGTTTTCATAACAACTGTGATCATATTGTTTTCTGAAATTATAAAAATCTTTGCTTAATTTTCAGTAATGCTTTAGATTCATCTTTTCAGTGCTTCTCAACTACTTTTATATTGTCATTTTTTAAAATATGTATAGAGGTTTTCTCCAACTTTTGAAAATGGCATTCCAATAAATTATTTACTAGTCACAAGATGCCCTGGACCCTATATCCTGATAACCCAGCTATATACTTTTAAACGTGTTTTTGTGTTTATCTTTAATACCATAAGGATTCTATGCTCTTGGTTAGATCACTGGTGCAGTATAATATGGAATATATCATGCTAAAGATACTGGATATCTGAACAGTCTATAAAACTTCAGGCTCCTTCCTTGTGCATTATACATCTGTCCTTACAGAAGAGGAAATGCTAGTACAAGGGGGATGGACAGATGCACCAACACTCAGAACTGTCTTGACATTAGAAGGCATGCAGATTTTAATCAGCTTTGGGGGTTGTAGTACTGCCATTCATCTTCAGCTCTTTAGACATCAGGCAGGTAAATATCCCATTGAGAACCCTTCTTTTTTATTAAAAATCTTGTCTTATATCAGTATAAGGATTCTCATTCCATTTCTGTTTTTTTTTGTCTCCAGTAGGAACACAATGTTCACAATGTTAATTCATGCCCTATTTGTATTTCTTTCACTCCAAAGACAGTCTGGAATAGACTGAATTTTATCCAAGTATTTTTCAAAAATAGACATCTGAGGGATTTGGGCATGAGCTGCCAAGCTAACTGATTTCCCAGAGACGAACCTTCCCCTCAAGCCAAGAAATAGAAGTTGACAAGAGAGGTGAGTGATGGAATCTGTGCATCCACCACTCTATACAGTCTGCTGAGACCAATGCTAATGTTCTTATGCAGCCCTTGGACTGTCGGTCTTCTTCTCTGGAGCTCCCTAGCATGTCCCCGTCAGCGGGCACTATGGTCTGGGACTTTTGCCCATCCCAACAGGCTGTTCATCCAGTAGAATATGGCAGCAAAGGAGAACTGTGTATTATCTTATCTGAGGGCGAGGGAGGCATATATCAGGTACTGGTTGGAAGGGCATTGGCAGATAGCTAATAGAGGTCCAACCTATGGGTTCAACCTGGAAGAATATACTCCTACACATTCCAAAGAATAGTACTCAAAAGACTAAATGCTTATTTCTTCTTCCTACTTCTTCTTCCCAAAAAAGGGGCTCAGGAGGATTTATTTAATTTTGTACAGGGATTATTTAATGTTAGAGAATTCTTTAAGTCTTCTTTCCCAGCCTCTTTCTCATCTTCCTTTACTATTAAGAAGAAGATAGTTCTTTAAAAAAAAAAAGAACTTCTGTTAGAATTTGATCAGAAAGGATTAGATTATACTTTGCAGTGTTTTCCCTCACAGTTTCTGAAGATACTCTTTCCTCAGATTCACCACATGAGGAAATCTCCTTTGCTGATACTGTTTCAGAAATTAAGGATTCCTTCAAATGGGAAGGAAACAATGTGCCTGATTCTCAAGAGAGTTATTACGAGCTCCTAAGTATGATTTCTCCTAAACCTGTGGCCGTCCCTTGACTCTTAGATGTCTTGGAGGATGCTTCTTCTGCTTCATCATTATCTCCAGACTCTCAGTCACCAGTTCCTAGAAGCTGGATAGTTTCTGTAGTGACCCAGATACCCACAAGTGCTTTATAGGAACTATTCTCCTGGTATTATTTCCTTAGATGTAGAGAGATGTACTAAAAAATGTTCTTCTGCTAAACCCTAGCCTAATGACAAGGATAACCATACTTCTGACAGATTTGACAAACAAGTTTACACTTCCTCTACTTTGGCCTTTAGGGTTATACATTTGCCAGTTGTCTGTGGCAAATAGGGAAATAGCGAATTGCCAAACCCATGTTTAAGTTTCTGATTTTCATATTTGCATGCAGCAGTCTTTGACTAACCTCCCTAACTTTAAGGTTAAATCTAGTCTTCTGGAAATGTTTAATTTTTGCCTCTTAGGTTACAAAACATTTTATCAAATGTGCGCATGATGCTGTCTCCAGGGCTGCTGTTACTGGGACTGTCACGAAAAGGTAATGCCTGGCATTTTCTAGAGGATGCAAAGCCAGAGCTGTTACTTGTCCCATTAGAAAAGATGTTTTATTTGGTAATTCTGCTGAGGTTATTTAAAAAAACTGGAAGAGAGAGGCAAATTAGTGCAAGAGGTTAAAGAGCTGGTCTATCCATAAAACACCAAAAAAACTACTCTTCTAATTTAGGTCCATTAAAAAAAGTAGAAAAAACTTTGTATCAGGCCAGAAAAAAATCTTCCAAACAACAGCTTAAAAAGAAATAGCAAACTAACATTAAAATAAAGTGAAAGGGTCTTAAGGATCCTTTTTCCAAAAGAAAAAAGTATGATTATCCTTGACTTCTGCATACCACTCCTTTACAAGCCCTACCCTTTCCATCAGAATTGCAGGTAGTCTTAGCCTTTATCTTTCAGCTTGGCAGTCAAGCATTTCAAACTCTGAGGTCTCAAGTACCATTGAGCATGGATACAGACTACAGCGGGCATCCCCTTCCATTCCATTCCATCCCATCCATAATTCCTCAGATCCCGAGGGACCAGTTTCACCTTTTGCCTCAGATTATTTCAGAAATTCTGTTTCAAGTGGTCATAGAGCCAGTCTCCCAGCTGTAATAAGGAAAAGGCTTTTATTCCAGACTTTTTCTTATTCCCAGCAAATAAGTAAACTGGAGGCCCATTTCAGACCTTTCCAAACTGAACACTTTTCTTCATATTCCAAAATTTAGAATGTTGGTAAACTCTCTTTCCTCGTCTTTTTGCTTGTGCATTCCCAGTTTCTCTAGACCTGAAAGATGATCATCTACACATTCCCATTCAGAAAGAAACACAGACTGGTTTAATGATCTTTGGTTTGGGATTGCATTTTCAGTTTACTTATTTAACTTTCAGTCTTTCAACCACTCAGAGTCTTCACCATGAGCCTTGCTCCAGTGATAGCTCATTGGAGAATTCAGGCATACACATATACCCTTTCTTGGATGATTGTCTGATCTCGGCATCTACCAGCTAAGATATTTTAGCATCTTTACAGTTAACCATGAATATTCTCTACCACCTAGGCTTCACACTAAGTCATCCTTGACTCCGTTTCATAGCATAGCTTTTTAGATGTCTTCTGGATACCTGTCTGATGACAAATTTTCTTCCTTATGAAATGTTTTCTTACTATCCTCACTTTCTCAGTTTTTGTCAAGGAACTGCTAATGAGCTGCTTTCTGTGATCCACTGTGCAAGGTGTAATACTTTCAGCCTCCCTTGCCTAACTGTATGACTCTGAGCAAGTTAATTAACCAGACACTGCTCCTGGACTGAGTCTGAAAAAGGTCCATGGGGATCAGTGCTCTGTACCAGGAAAACAAATACAAATAATTAAAATAAAACAAACCTAAAATGTCTACTGCAAGAAAATTTGAAAATTCTTGGATTCGTGGCCTCTTCTATTTCATTTGCTAGATTTCACATAAGAAAGCTAAAGTGGTTTCTCAAATCTCTTTGGCCCCTCTATCTTTTCCAATTCCTGTGCTCAATTTTGTGAAGAAAGAACACCATGGTGGTCCAGTCAAGTTCTAGTCAATCCAGGAGTTCCTTTCACTTCAACCCTTCTCAGTCAATGTCCACAGATGCCTAAGACTTGGGGGACAGTGCCTCAAGATGTCAAAGTCTAGAAGGGTGGTTGGGCACTACAGCACAGGCACAAATATATACACCTGAAGGAATTGCTGGCCTTCTTAAATGCCCAGAAAGACCTAAATCAGCTTTGGATCACAGGAGATATGTTAGTGCTCACAGGCAACATCCAGGGTGGGAGGAACAAGAACTTACCCCCTTTAGAGACTAGCTGGGATTGCCAGAGACATAGCATTTCAACACAACTTAACCCTACAGGCAACTTAAATTCCACAAAGCAGAAGACAGTAGTAGACTCTCTGGACAGATATGGGAAAGGCCTTCATAAGTGATACTACACCCAGACGTCTTGCAGATAGTATACCAGTAGAAACTTCCCAACTTGATGCATTTGTCTCCTATCTAAACAGACAACTGAAATAATTCAGTTCCAGGACACCTTACAGAAAGGCATGGGGAGCAGATACATTCTCAGTCCCCTAGACTAGGATGTTTCTTTATACCTTTCTGCCTTTCCTCTAATTTCCAAAGACCTTTAAAATATAAGGAAGGGCTTGCCACAATGTTACTGGTGACTCCCTTATGACACAGACAAGATGAATTTTCCCTCCTCATGCAACTGGCCAGGGACAGTTCCCAAAACCTTCCTTACAGAGTGGACTTGCTTATACAGGACAATGGATCCTTGTTTCATTCCAACATTCAGAATATCAGTATAACTATGTGGATCCCTTTTGGACACTTTTTATTTTTCTGAGGACATGCAACAGCTGTTGACTGAAGTAAGAAAATCTGCCACCAGAAAATATTACTTAGACAAATAGAAGATAAGTTGGTGCAAAAATAGAGAACAGAACCCATTTCAGGCAAGGGCACTGTGGTTCTCTGGTACCTGTGTGAACTGCTCAGTTTTGGAGTAGAATACTCACAAAGAAAGGTACACCTCTTGGCTATTTCAGTTTGCCTGTCTCTGAATCCCTCCTTCTTTATTATCCCAAGTTAAACATTTTTAAAGGTGACTTTGCAATTCAGCCAACAATAAAAGGACTGGCTCGTTTTTGGATCTGAATTTTATTTTCACAAAGTGTCTCTATTTCAACCTGCATACAGTTCTTCTCTAACATGTCTTACTTGAAATAGTGTCTTTTGGTAACACTGACTTCTGCTAGACAGGTATCTGAATTACCGACCCTTGTGTCTACCCAGCCATTTTAACATGTTTATTGAATTATCACTTAAGACATAGGTAAGCATATATTTATGCAAAAGAAAGCAAACCATATTAACATGTTCACAGTTACAAGCATTATACATCATGTTCATTCTTTTATACAATTATCATCAATCCATCACTACATAAATTGCTCAATTGCTGCCATACTTTAAACTTCACTTCTCCTTCAAAATATTATTCTGCATGTATTGTTCCCACAATTTCCATTTTATCTATGTAATTCACTCCTACTCTTTTCTAAAGATCCCACTTCCACTTTTATTATATCTGTCACAATATTCACTATTTCAAAGATGGTTGCTTAGACTTTGATTTCCATTTTCTATTAATTTCTTTTTTGGGAGCCACTAGAATTAAACTTAACAAGGCTTTGTTATGTCTAGGCAATTTGGATACCGTAGCCCTGCTTAAAAAATAATTTCCTTAGTTATATCCATTTGCTCACCCAATATTTCTGACAGAGTACTCTGTAGCTAATTTTTAAAATCTGCCAACTCATTGCAATCCCAAATCCCAAATCATATGTGACTATAATTTTAAGGAAGCAATCTAAGCTCAGAAGGGACATTTTTGCTTGTAACACTAACCGAGCATACATCACGTATGAGGAGTCTGGAGATAGGGATATAGTGGCCACTACCGAAAACACAACACCAATTACAAATGAGCCTGACAAAGACTTGAATCACACTAAAAGGGTGGTTCCCAATGAAAACTTGCTTAGAACCACAAGGGACAAAGACATTGTTTCCGTTATAGATATTGCTGGTCCTTCTAAGGACCGAGTAGAAACTAATAAGGAAACAAAGACAACGTATGCTGAGGCTCTTACATTTACAGCAGATCATGGTAGTGCCCCTTTTCTCAAAGAACAGACATACAACAAACGGACTACCAAGTGGTACAATTCCACACAAGGGAAGGGCAAAGGAAAGGGGAAGAACAGGAGAAAATGGTAATTGAAGGGGAAGTTCGGAATTATGAAGTTGATATTCTGAATTTGTCGGACATTCCCCTTCCTAAAGAAACAGAAAAAGTTTTGATAAAAGGATTTTCATTTATTCCTACATGTGAGATGAATATGGGCAAATTGTTAATTGATTTTAGATTGTATTTAAGAAAGCTGAATTTAATTTACATTATGCAGGATGTATTACATTATAGTGATACAACCAGTATGGAGACACCTAGTAAACCTAGTGCATTCAATCCTCCCTTACAGACCACCTTGCAGGTATTTCAGAACATATGTGAAGGTGAATTTAGAAAGATTATTCACTTGAATAAAGAGAAATATTTGTCCAAAGATGAACATCAGGCCTTATATATGTTGAGTAAAATTTCTGAGATAAGAATAATGAAGGCCAATAAGGATGTCAAGATAGTGATTATGAATACTAATGATTATGAAAATTCAATAGAGTTGATGTTAAAGGAAGTTGTCACATACAGAAGGGTAAATTCTGAACAAATAAGTCAAAGTTATAAGAACATAGATGTTACACTTTTTGATATGTTCTGTCAGGGAGAAATAGATAATAACAGTTACAATTTTTTGGTAGTAGAACAACCCAAAATGGCATCATTCTTTGGAATTCCAAAGATTCAAAACAATGAAAAAAATCCGCCATTTAGGCCTATTATTTCAGCTAAACAATCTAAAACTGAGAATATATTTATTTGGTTGGATTGTATATTAAATCCAGTGGTTCAAAAATCTAAATATTATCTTAGAGACTCTTGGCATTTATTAGAAATTTTGAGAGAACATATTATAACAGATAAACCATTTTTCTTTGGTACTTTGGAAGTAAAGAATTTATACACCTCTATAGATCAAGATAGAGGTATTGAGTACCTCAGAGAATACTTGAGTGAGAACACAGATTTTTTCTGGTGAAAAAATTAATAGAATCTGTAATTTAATGGATTTGGTTTTAGACAATAACTACTTTAGTTTAAAAAATGTGTTGTATAAGCAAATTTTAGGAGTAGCAGTGGGGGCAAGAGTAGCTCCCGCTTTTGCCAACTTAGTCATGGTCAATTGGGAACTGAAATTCTTAAAGGTACATCCTAGTTTTGGTAAGGTAGATATCTACTATAGATACATAGATGATTTGTTTTTCTTATGGACAGGGAATAACCAGGAATTTGTAGAATTATTTAAGGACCTAAATTCCACTACTGCTTTTTTACACTTCAAGGTTAGTGGATTTGGTAAAACTATTAACTTTCTGGATTTGTACCTAGGAATAGATCAAGAAAGAAAAGAATTCACTAGCAAGGTATACAGAAAACCTTACTTTGCTAACCAGTACTTACACAATGACAGTGCATCCCCCACATATGAAAAAGGGAGTCATTAAAGGACAGATAATAAGATTGAGTAGATTAACTTCTAATAATGAAGTTTTTCAAAAAGAAGTTTCATTTCTAAGACTACTTTTTCTAAATAGAGGGTATGATTTAGACTGGATAAGAAAAATTAAATGTGAAGTTAAGGTATTAAGAAGTGGGGTAGCCTATTTTGCATTCTAAGGATGTTATGGTTGGTCCAGTGAATCCCAAGAATTTGGGTAATCCAAAAAGAGAACCAGATGAATACAGAATTTCATTTCCTATACCAATAGTTAGGGAAACGTGGCATATTAAACACATAATAGAGAACAATTGGAGAATAATACTTGGTAACAGGGAGTTAGTGACTACATTAGGGATGGCACCAAGATTTACTTATAAAAAAACAACTAACATTAAGTACATGTTAGAGGCTGGAAAAGAGAAAAGTGGTAGTACTAACCGTTCATGCACCAACAAAAAGGGCACTTATAGTTGTAATAATTGTAAACAGTGTAGGTTTATAAGTAATTCATCTTTTGTCACAATAGGGCTCTAAAGTATTATAACTGTAATAGTGATTATGTAGTTTATGTAGTCACCTGTTTGTCATGTAAAAATTATTATATTGGCAAGACTAAGAGAAGTCTCAAATGAAGGGTATACAAACATTATTTGGCAATAAAGAAAAAAGACAAGACCATTAGCATTACCTAGGCATGCATTGTCATGTAAAGAATTCAAGAAGTTTGAATTTTTTTATCTTAGATAATGTGGAGAAGGCTTTATTCGCTGGTGATTTAAACAATGTGTTGGAATGTAAGGAAGCTTTTTGGCAACTGTTGCTTGGTGCGGACAAAGCACCAGGCTTAAATGAAGTTATAAATATAAAATGTTTTTTAATGTATAGATAAAACACCAATATGTTAAATTCAAGGATTTTAGTGATGTGCATACATATTTAAAAACATGTACATGCTGTTTTAAAATATAACAAATATTTTTTAGCATTTTTAACATCATTGTTACTAATTGGTATGTTTTGTCATTTCCTGTATATGGTAATTATAAAAGGAAGGGGTAGGTATGTAAGTGTTGTTTCTGAAGAAGTTCACAGTATTAAAAAGTGAATGAAAGCACTAATCCACATTGTCCGTGTTTGGCTTTTTGGATACAAGTTTACAGCTAGGTGTTCTAAGTTTTTTCTAATTTTTAAAATCTGCCAACTCATTGCAATCCCAAATCATATGTTATCAGTTACCTCTTTCTTCCCTATCACGCCACCAACATTTGTCATCTGCCTGAGGAAAAAGATATTTTGAGTCAGCTAGGGGTATAAAAATAGATGTTAAGTTGTCAATCTCGCCTTCATTCTTGCTTGATGGGTTCGGAGCCGATCCTCGGCTCCGACTCGGCACTTGCTAAGCTCGAGAGTCACTTTTACCAGCTCGAGGCAGCCCCATATCCCATGATGCAAGGCGGTAAGTACCCAGATCTCGTTTGCCGCTGATGAGGTCCTCCTTTTACCAGCTCCTGGTAAGTGATTTGCTACTTTGCTATTTTTGCCCCTTTTAACAAAAAAACCCTTAATTGTTAGTTTTATATTAGTTTTAAACCTTTTCTGACAGAAAATTCTCTGTCTCCTCTTATTTTTTTAGTCAGACTTTCACCCATCCCATCCCCCCCCCCCGTTAGGGTGTGTGTGTGTGTTTACTAGTTATACCTTTTGGTATATTTAATTTAATTTCTTTGACTGGTGTGTGTGTCTGTGTGTTTTACACCATGTCTAAAGAAAGGGTCTCAGGCTTTAAGAAGTGTGACTCGTGCTGTCAGAAAATGTCTCTGACAGACGGTCACACTTCTTGCCTGTACTGTCTGGGGCCTCTTCACCTGCAGGACTCCTGTGCTATATGTCATTCTTTCAGCCAGAGAGTCCTGCAGGAAAGAAGAAATAAGCTGATTTTGAGGGGCCTTCTTAAGCCGGAGGGCTCTCCGGCTAAGTCGGCTCCATCCAAGACTTCTAAGTCTTCCAAGGCCCAGGCTTCTGTGTCCAAGCCTGCGGCCTCGGCTCCGACTCATTCAGAGTCGAGATCGGCTCCGGCTGGAGCCGATTCTGGGTTAACTAAACCTTCGGCACCGATGGCTATCGGTGCCGATTCTGGTTCGACCACTTCGGTGTCGGCTCCGATCGGTTCCAACCACCATGTGGCTCAGGCATCGGTGTCGGCTCCGATCGGCTCCGACACCGTTACTTTTGTGGCTCTATCGGCTCCGGCTGGAGCCGATGCATCGAAGCTACCTGTCGGCTCCGATAAGTTGTCGGCTCCGACAGGTTCAATAGTTTCATCGGTTCCGATGGCTCCTTCGAGGAAGAGGTCTAGGTCTCCTTCCTTGGAGCCGATACTTCGGCTCGGCTCCACCTCTCCTCTCGAACGGAGCCATCGGAGCCGATCTTCAAGGTCATCCAGGCTTTCTGACCATGATTTAGAGAGAGTGGTCAGTAGATTACTTAAGTCACAGGCACTGGCCCAAATGTTACATAGTCCTTCTCAACAGACGGCTATTGGTCCACACCCCATTGCAGTTCCTCCTTCAACTCTACCCCAGAGCTTGGAGTTGGAGTCTTCGAATGGTTACTGCTACGGCTGAGGGACAGATACCCCTTCTGTTCCTTCAGCCTCTACTCTTATCTCCTCTTGAGACCTTCCTTAGAGGGATTCGGTGGCCGGGCTTCCATGGTCTCCTCCGAGGGGGTGAGTGGCATCGGACCCTTGTCCGAGCCCGCTCTTCCCCTTGGAGCCTCGGCCTTGGTGAGCTCTGCTCCGACATCTGCCTCGGAGACTTCCCTTTCGGTGGTCCCTGGAGTTCCTAGCTCTTCGGAACGGGTTCTCTCGGACCTTCCTGGGAGGGGAGCATTCGAGGTGATGAAGAGTGTGCTGGCCACTGGTATCAGCCAGCAGTCTGTTCCCTTAGCTCCTCCCTCTATAGTGCCTGTTGACATCTCTGCCACTTCTCTTGCTACAGGACCCAGAGATCCTCCGCCTCAGGTTTCCCCATTGGGAATATCGCCCACTTCCGAGGATTGTCCTGATGTTTCGGGAGATCCTCCTAGGAAGAGGACCTGTAAGAGGAAACATGTAGACTCCCCTGAGTCTATCACTTCAGATACTGACTTAGATGAGTCAGAGGGATCCCCAAGATCCCTCTGAGGATGTCTCCTTCTCAGACATCCTAGAACTCCTTAGACAGAGGGAAACTGGCCCACCAATAATCCCTCTGAGGATGAGTCAGTATACCTAGAGGCGTTTGGATCTCGGCCCTCCACCTCCTGGGTGTCTCCGCCTTTCGACCCCTTATGCAGGTTATTGCCCGAAAGGCGTGGGCTGCTCCTGACTCTGTAGAGCCAGTCCCTAGGAGGCCTTCAAAATTTATTACTGCCCCGTGTGATAAGCAATTCCTCACTAAGGGTGTCCCGCTGATGCCATGGTGGTGGCTGCTGCCACCAAGAAGGAACTTGCAGATCCTTCCGTGCCGTCCATCCTCCTAATAAGGACTCTAGGACCATGGATAGGTACGGTAAGCGGATGTTTTCTTCAGCGACCTTTGCTATGCGTTCGCTGAATTACCTATGTCACTTCACCAGACTCCAAAGGGATATCCTTAAGGAGCTAGGTGATGTTGTACAGGATCCTACAGCTGCAGGGGCTCAGGAAAAAATTGCTTCGCAGCTAGGAACCCTTAATTCCATTGCAAACTCCTCCATGCGGCTAATATCATATGCTGCTGATGGAGCGAGTAGGGCCGCTGGTACAGTTGTGGCTCTTAGACGCCAAGCCTGGATGCGGCTATGTGACTTTGCAGATCCCTTTAAGGCGTCCTTCACAAATTCTCCCTTTGATGGGTCAGCTTTGTTTGGCCCTCAAGTGAAGGAAACTTTGACCAGGTGTGAGCAGGACGGCAAGACTCTTTCTGCCGTAGGAGTCAGTTTTTCCACCCCTTCTAGACCTTACCCCAAAGGACAGAAAGGTGGCAAAATGTGGTTCCGCAAATCCCAAGGAGTCACGCCGGATTCACGTGGTCAGTTTACCCCTAGAGGCAGAGGGGGTAACAACAACAGACGCCACTCTAGAGGCAGAGGGGGTCCAAAAAACCAGGGAAGCAGAGAGCCTCTCTCTGACAAGCCCTTTCAGCATCCCTGAGATGTTGCCCGGCTGTCCCTCCTTGGAGGCAGTCGGGGGAAGATTATCACTGTACCCAGAAGCCTGGCACTCCCTCACTCAAGACAGATGGGTACAGTCGATCATATCCAAGGGTTACATAATTCCTTTCGAGGAAAGTCCTTTCTACCCCTCAAATTCCCTTCCAGATGTACCACCCAGTCTAAGGGAAATTGCAGAGTTAGAAGTCTCAAAACTACTGCAAAAAAGAGCCATTCAGCCAGTTACAACAGACCATTCAGAGCCGGAATCTACTCAAGGTTCTTTTGGTCCCCAAAAAGACGGGAGACTGGAGACCAATATTGGATCTCAGCAGACTCAACAAGTCTGTGAGGAAGACAAGATTCGAATGGTCACTCTTCAGTCAATTCTGCCCTTCTTACAGAAGGACAACTGGATGTGCTCAATAGATCTTCAGGATGCGTACTATCACATCAAAATTCACAGACGCCCAGGAGATTTCTCCGCTTTCGGCTGGGGTCCAGTCATTTCCAGTTCAGAGCCCTGCCCTTTGGTCTCACTACAGCCCCCAGAGTGTTCACCAAATGCATGACAGTGGTCACGGCTCACCTGAGACGTCAAGGATTCCAGGTGTTTCCGTATCTCGACGACTGGCTCCTTTCAGCCACCACCAGGCATCAGCTTATTCAAGCCAGGGATTACACAATAAAGCTTTGTACTCTTTTGGGCATCTCGATAAACTTCGAAAAGTCATCCTTATCGCCCTGCCAGTCTATTACTTTCATAGGCGCAAACTTAAACACTGTTCGGATGTCAGCTACCCTTACAGATCAAAGAGTTTCAGACATTCAAAGTCAAGTCAGGATCATTCTAGCCAACAAGAAAGTACAGGCCAGAATGGTTCTAAAGGTATTAGGCCTCATGGCTGCGGCCATTACTCTTCTTCCCCTGGCTCGTTTCTACATGCGCCTTCTTCAGTGGATGCTGTTCACACAGTGGTCGTACCAACAACTTCCAATGCGTCACCAGATTCTGGTGACACAGACGTGCAAAGATCATCTTGCTTGGTGGATCACATCTCCCCAGGTTCACCAAGGCAGACACTTTGTACCCCCATCCCCGGTAGCCACTGTCACCACGGATGCCTCCCTGATCGGGTGGGGGGGTTATTATCAGGGCAGGATGGTTCATGGGACGTGGCAGCCGTTCGAGTACCACCTGCACATAAATGTCCTGGAGATGAGAGCAGTGCTTTTAACGTTGCAAGCCCTCAACGACTTTCTTCCCGTAGGGACAATTGCAGTCCACACAGACAACATGTCTGTAGTTTGGTATATCAACAAACAGGGCGGAACCAAGTCCTACCCCTTGTGTCGAGAAGCGCTCAGACTATGGCAATGGGCAATCTCCTCTCATCGGTTTCTGGTAGCAATGCATATCCCTGGGAAAACCAACATTGTAGTGGACAGATTGAGCAGAGCTATTCTCATGCCTCACGAGTGGTCTCTCAAGCAATCTATAGCGGAAGAGATTTTTCTGGAATGGGGTCGTCCATGTTGCGATCTTTTGCTACTCCCCAAAACAGCAAATGCCCAGACTTCTTCTCTCTCTTCCTCTTCCAGGCCATCCCCCCAGAGACGCTCTGACCCAGGATTGGCCCCAGGGACTTCTTTATGCCTTTCCTCCATTTCCTCTGATCCCTCAAGTTATCCAGAAAGCAACCGTTTTGAGAGCCAAATTGATTCTCATTGTTCCTTACTGGCCTCGACAAGTTTGGTTCCCGTTCCTCCATCGTCACCTTTTGGTGCAGCCGTGGCATCTGGACCCAGTGCCAGATCTTCTGATTCACCAATCCGGTCAGCTGCACCGGTCTATCCCTTCTCTCAACCTCACAGCATGGTTGCTCCACTTCCTTCCTTAGCCAGGCTTCCTTTGATCTCTAACCCTGTTAGAGACATCATAGTAGCTTCTTTAAAATCCTCTACCAGGAGAATTTATGCAAGCAAATGGAAACGTTTCTCTTATTGGGCTAATGCCAAGAATATTGATCCTTTCACTGCCCCTGTTCAGGCAGTCCTGGACTTCTTAGCAGAGATTTTTCATGCAGGCTCCTCTTCTTCCACAGTCAGAGTTCAATTGGCTGCTATCTCGAACTTTCATGTCGGAATTGCAGATCACAATATTATGTCCCATAGGCTTTGTAGGGCCTTCTTGAAAGGAATTTTCCTGCTAAAGCCTCCAATCAGGAATCCTCCTCCTCAATGGGATCTAAATTTAGTGCTGACATCCTTGATTCTTCCCCCCTTCGAGCCAGCTGTTTCTTGCTCCCTAAAATTTCTTTCTTGGAAAACTTTATTCCTAGTAGCCATTACATCGGCCAGGAGGGTGTCTGAACTTCATGCTCTATCGGTTCGACCCCCCTATTTGGTCTTTCACAAAGACAGAGTATCATTGAGAACTAATCCGACCTTTTTGCCTAAGGTCGCCTCAAAGACCAAGTTGAATCAATCCATTGATCTCCCTGTATTTTTCCCAAACTATTCAGACAGAGCCGAACAAAAACTACATTATCTTGATGTCCACCGCCAACTCAGATATTATTTGGACAGAACTAAGAAATTTAGGAAATCTGATCAACTTTTTGTTTCCTATGCGGATAACAAGAAAGGCCTTCCTGTCTCTAAAGTGACCTTGTCTAGATGGCTTTCTTCTGTCATCTCTGAAATTTATCTGCTCAGGGGAAAACAGCTGTGCTCAAAACCTAAAGCACATTCAACTAGGAGCTTAGCTACTTCTACAGCCTTTCAAGCTAGACTTCCTTTAGACACTATTTGTGCAGCGCCACTTGGGCCACTCCTCATACTTTTGTTTCCCATTACAAATTGGACTTGGCCTCCAGGGATAGAGCCAGTTTTGGCTCTACAGTCCTCAAGAGTCTGTTCCATTGAGCCACCCAGGATAGAGGTGCTAGGGACGCGGTCCCATCAAGCAAGAATGAAGGCGAGATTGACAACTTAACATTAAGAAGTTATGTACCTACCATAACGTTCCATGTTAGTTGTCTTCTCGCCTTCTTTCTTGCGACCCTCCCTCCTTCCCCGAGCCTGGACAGACCATGTTTCTCTAAGGAGTTATTATGCTGAAGACCATTCAGTCCTGGTCTTTCTTACATCCTGTAGGCTTTCTTTCTTTCTTCCTTTGGGAAGTATTTTATGCTTGGTGCTACTGCCCTTTGTCATCAAACGAGATCTGGGTACTTACCGCCTTGCATCATGGGATATGGGGCTGCCTCGAGCTGGTAAAAGTGACTCTCGAGCTTAGCAAGTGCCGAGTCGGAGCCGAGGATCGGCTCCGAACCCATCAAGCAAGAAAGAAGGCGAGAGAAGACAACTAACATGGAACATTATGGTAGGTACATAACTTCTTATTCCTAAGTCTTCTGGACTTTGTGAATTGTTTATACAATCATTCTTCCCAATCTTTTCTAATCTCATCTTATGGATTCCTATAATTATTGTGAATATTTTATGTGCCCTACTAATTATCCCTTTTTTAGCAACCGCTTCTGTTCTAGAGTCAACTAAATACTCTGCCAGAGCAGGTCTTTCCCTTTTGATTCCCCGATACCTTTCTCTTTGCCTCTGCTCTATCAGTCCATGATAGGGAGGACAGGTCTTTCTCTTTTGATTCCCCGATACCTTTCTCTTTGCCTCTACTCTATCATTCCATGATAGGGAGGACAGTCTATAGCCTGCAGTCCAAATCTGTTCTTAGTCTCTCAGTATTCTGTTACCTTTCCCTCTCTAGTTATTTGCTCCCAATATCTTGGTTCTTTTGTCAGTCTTCTCCAGTAAATTCCAGCCCCTTCTTGCCTATTCTCTGTCTAATTGCAGTCAATCCATCAGCAAAATCTCTTTTCATCATTCACATTTTGGCTTAATTCTTAGAACACTTTCTGCTATGTTATGAATATAATATTCTGTATGGCTTTTGTTACTCTCTTAGGTTCATAGGCGGTTACTAGGCTAATGGCTCTAGTGCCTTTACAAGCCTAGCCATGTTATACCTGTGTTCCATAAATGACCTTGGTTAGATGGTCATTATTCAGAGAGTGAGTCTATGATTAACACCAATTGATCCTGTCCATGAGGGACATAGGTGTCACCCCCGGGTGAATTTACGGTCTCCCATCCAATTGTCTAGGTTGTGCTTGAATAGGGTCATTGAGGAGTTCTGCTTCATGTGAACTGGGAGTTTATTCCAGAGGAGTGGCAATCTTTAGGAGATATAGCTGTCTGTTCAACATGGTCTGTTAATGTTACAGTCTAGGTTGAGTTCCCTGGATTGAGTGACTCTTGTCTGCTCTCCATAAGGATCTGCAGCCAAAATCCCACTCTTTCCTTACTTCTTGAATTTCTTCACACACTTCATCATCATCCTTTCCACTTTCAATTATAACTTTCTGTTTGTGTTATGTATATGCGTCTCAACAGCATAGCTCTAAAATATCCATTCAAATCAGGTATTCCTAAACTACCTTGTTCTATTAGAAGGATCAGCTTATCCCACTTGACTCTTTCCCTCTTCCCCTCCCAGATAAAATCCTTCATCTCTTTATTAATTATTGTCCCCAACTTTTCCTTTGGTTGATAAAAAAATGCCTGACCCAAATATAAGACTAAAGGGACTAAAACATTTTAACTGGTTGTATCATGCTATCCATTTCCATAAACGTTTGTATCATGCTATCTATATCCATAAAAGCAAGCTTCCATGTTCTCAATTTTTGTATTATATTTTGTTTAATCTGTTCCCACATATCCATAGCTCCCATAACAGAATCCTTTTTAACCCAAACTCCTAAATACTTAATTGTATTGTGTCACCATAAATATGGATATTGCTAAACCAGTTCATGTGTGGGAACATAGTTTAGAGCTATAGCCATTGTGTTGTCTTCATTAATTTTACATCCCTTAAAAACTTGAAATCGTTCCACAGCACTGAAATACCCTTTTCTGGTTTTATCAGGCACAAAATAATATCATCTGCAAATAAATCCAACTTTTCTTGATTACCATACCAATTATATCCTTGAATTTCTGTGTCCCTTTGGATCTAAATGTAATGCAAATAACAAAGGGGAAAGAGGACACACCTGCCTGGTTCCTCTGTTTAGATACAACTCATCAGAGGGGAAACCTCCCACTTTAATTTTTGTCTCAAATCCCTCATATATCCTCCTAATTAACCTTATTATTGTATATGGACAGCCCAGTGGTATTGTTGTCGCCTAACAGCAAGAGGATCTCCAGTTTGATTCTCATCTGGGATGCCTTCTATGCAGAGTCTGCATGTCCTCCTTGCAATCGTGTGGGTTTCCACTAGGTGCTCTGGTTTTCTGCCATGATACATTTTCTGCCATGATACAAAGACATGCATCTGGACCATTTCTACCCGGGCCTCCACTGAAAATTGACTTTGTTCCAAGTTGGACTTTCCCAGTAACCAAATGTTAAATAAATAAATAAAATAAAAATTTGGGAATGCAAATGCATTTGTTAGCCTACTCATAAAATCTCAGCTTACTTTGTGGAATGATTTATCTGCATTAAGACCCCCAGCAACAGTGGTATTTTTTCACCTTCTGCTTCTCTCTGGATCATCATTCTTCTATTAACATTGTAAAATGTTTGCCTCCCTTCTACAAAACCACATTGATCCATATCTCCCAATACTGGCAACATCTTAGCCATTCTTTTAGGCATTATAGACATAAACACTTTATAAGAATGGTTTAAAATAGAAATATGAATTTGAAGCTGATTCTGATGGGTCTTTTCCGTTTTTAGGTATTATAGCTACCACAGCTTTCTTCCTGGATATTAGTGCTTCCCCTTCTTTTAAAATACTGTTAAACAAAACCTTAGAGATCTTTATTTCTTTCTTCCCTTCTAGCTTTCAAGATTACACAGGAATACCATCTATTCATGGAGAATTTCCTGCAGACTGATTTTCCATCACCACTTTTATCGCATCTCCTCATGTGTTAACTGTTAATTCTTGAGCCTCATCTACCTCTAACCTTGTCATTCTTAAGTCTTCCATAAATATTTCCATTTGTGCTTTTTCCTTGATTTCCACATTCCTCTGCTTTAAACAAATTTTCATAACATTTCCAAAATATCTCTAATGCCTCTATAGGATCTCTGATTATTTTTCTTGTTATAGCCTTCATAAGTTCATAGGTTGGTACTGGGCTATCTGCCCGAAGGCATATATTAGCCAAGCCACGTTGTGTGGTATTCACCGCCCCTTTAGTAGTTCCCTAGACCCTTGTACTAGCAGTTTGTACCCTTGGCCCCTATCTAGTGGTGATGTTGGTGTGAGCCCCGGTGTGAACTTTCTGTTACCCATCCACTCATCAAGGTTCCTCTTGAAGAGTGATAGTGAGGGGCTCTGTCTTATGTAGATCGGGACCCTGTTCCATAGTAAGGGAAGTATCTGCGAAGGGAATCTATCCCTCCAGCATGTTCTATTCATTGCTGTGTTGACGTTTATATCCCTAGAGCGTGTAGCTCGAGTAGATTTGGTTTTGCTAAGATGGAGCATGTTCAATAATTCTGGGTTGGACATAGCTCTGTACATTAGACAGAGATCACCTCTGAGAAAGCGGTATGCAACAGAGAACAGTCTTAGCTTTTTCAATCGTGCTGCATAGAGCAACTGTGTGAGGCCAGTAATCCTCTTGGTTAGGTACCTTTGTGGTCTCTCTAGCTGCTGGAGATGCCTAGCCAGGTACATTCCAATTGGTGCATTGTACTCAATAATGGGTCTGATGAGGGAAGAGTAAAGGGGCACCATTACATCCTTAGATCTTGACGTGAACCCTTTTGTGATCAGATGGGTCACATAGAAGGATTTAAGGATTTTCTAACCACTTTGGCAACATGGTTATCAAAGGAAAGCTGACTATCTACTTGGGTCCCTAGATCCCTTATTTCTTCTTCAGATTTCAGGGGATTACCTCCTATGTTGAAGTTTGCAACAACCCCTTCTACTTTCTGTTGCCTAAGTCTTTGTTCCAAGAGTTTGTGTGATCTGGAGTTATTATCAAAAAAACAGTTGCTTAACAGCAATCTTCTTAAACTCATGCATATTATCCAGACACTCCTTTGTTTTCTGTTTTGTACTCAGCAGTTGCTCTTCTTCTTATTCTGTGAAAATCCCCTTATTCTGCAATACTTTAACCTTTGTCAGCCCCTCTAACTAATTCTTATTTCTTAAACTTATATTTTTCTTTTATTTCTACCCTAATTTTAAACTCCACTTTCATTTTATCCTACTGTCTAGCTATAATTTCTGAAGAAATTTCTGTCTTCTGTAATAACTCTCATATAATTTCTGCTATCCATTCCTTAAATTCCACTTATTAATAGGTAGATAGTGAAGTGCCAGTGTCTCATTTTTTACTTCATTACCCTGCATTTTTATCTTAGTTGTTATTAGCGCATGATCTGAAATACCCAGCCATTTTTCATCTTTCATAAAGACAAGGTGAGTCTCAAAACCTATCCTTCCTTTATACCTAAACTTGCCTCTGAATATATTCTCAACCAGACTCCCTGTTTTCTATCCTGATCCTCAAAACTGGCAACTAAGATATTAGTTGAACATTACTAGGGCTTTTAGGCAGTCAGATAAACCGTTTGTATTCTGATAGTAACAGGAAAGGACAAATCATTTGTAGATGGCTGTCACATGCTGTTAATTTGTGTTACTCTAACCATGATAGAAATCCTCCTCAGAATGTCAAGGCTCATTTCACTAAACCAGTGGCCACTTCTGAGGCTTTTTGGAAAGGACTGGAATTTTGAGTGCTATAATAGAAGAAATTGTCTGGTCCTCTGTTCATACATTCACCAAACACTACAAGTTGGATTCTATTTCCAGAGCAACCGCAGACTTCACCGGAGCTGTAGGACAGGGAATACTGAACTTTGTTTCTTCTCTGGTCCTTCTCCATGAACCCTTTCTTCCAGAACTTTGGCAGTCATCCCATATTGGAATAGTTGCTGCAACTGTGATCTAATGAAGAACATAGTACAATTAAGTAGATGTTCAATATTAGATCACTGTTGCTTAGCCTAAACTGTTTAGGTCTTACTCCCCTTAGTATAGATTGTGTAACTGAGACCACCAAGTCAAATGCTGATGACCTAGAGGAATTCATACATTTCTTGCATGAAACATAGGAGGGAAGAATAATAGTGGCTGGTGACCAGAAACAGACTGGAATAATATTGATTCAACAACATTAGTAAGGAAATTCTTCACAACGCATGTTCATGAACAGCAGTTGATTCAGACTGTAAAAATACCCACCATGGAAAGGAGCATACTAGATATTGTTTGTGTTCCTAAAGAAATTATTGTTATTTCATGTCAAGTTTTACCACCATTAATGTGCAGTGATCATCAGAGTTATAAAGGTTAATTTGTTGTTAGATAATTCTGCCAAACTGAAATCTAAACCAATGCTCAGAAGATTAATAACAGATTATATGTAAGGAAAACAGTCACTATGTAAAACTTATTGGATCGATACGTTCAGTGGAAACATTGTAAAAGGAATGTGGAAAGTTTTGAAAGAAAAATTTTTGAGTGCAAAAAAATAAAAAAAATGTTTATCATCAAGATCTAGGCATACAAAATCAGAGGGAATGTTTCCATAAGAGCAAAATACCTGATTAAGGACAAAGAGAAAAAATATAAGAAATGGAATAGAGGTCAACTTTGAAAACTTAAATAAACAAGCTGGACAAGCAAATTAAGCACAGAGTGAGACAAGATCAAGAAAAAACAATGAAGAAAATGTATCTAACGATATTGAACATAATAGGAAACCATTTTATAGATACATAACATGTAGAAGGAATAAAGGCATACAAATTGAAAAACTGTGTGTAGATCCTAAAATTTATTCTCAGACACAACAGATTGTAGATGCATTTACAGAATCTTATGCAAAACAGTGTGGCTCCACTGGGAGTAGACGTAATAAGTAATAATGACCTGAGAACACTTTTGCAAGAACTTATAGCACTATTATATCTGTTATTTACTAGGTCATATAAATATGGGGATATTCCTCAAGATTGGAGACATGCCCTTATTAAACCTGTCTTTAAAGGAAAGGGGAATAGGACAAACCCAGAATCATATAGACCCTTAAGTCTACTTTTTTGTGGAAAAATAATGAAGAAGGTAATATTGGATAAGTTACTGCCCAAACAGGAAAGGTTGGGACTTGAAACCATATATTAGCATGCATGCTTTTCAAGGTTGTTTCTGGTATCAAAAAGGGGAGGTAATTTTAGGCTTTTGCTAAACCATTCCTTTCTAAATCTTTTTTGTCAGGATTCCAATGTTCAAAATGTTATCCTTTCTGTCCCTTTTATCTCCGTTCTCTTTACTAGCTTTCACGGTAAAGCTAGAGGTAAAGGATGCCTACCATCACATTCTTATTGGCAAGTATCACAATAAATGACAGTAACAGTTTTGGCAAGATCACTTGCATGAAATTAGACCTGTTAGTAACAGCCTGTATTTCATTACTGGAACTTGTGTTCTGAGAGACTGCTTCTCAATCTATCTGAAAATATACAGAGCTGAGTATATTTTTTTGGTTTTAGAGTTTGTACTGTTAATTGTTGCTTAGATCTCTGCTGAAACTGTTTACCCCATCTCTCCCTAATTTCTTCTGTGTGTTCAGTTGGTATAACTGGTTTTCACAGCTTGTGTGTTATCTAACTCAAGGATCACTTGCATAAAATTAGACCTGTTAGTAACAGCTTGCATTTCATTACTGGAACCTGTGTTCTGAAAGACTGCTTCTCAAACTGTCTGCAAATATACAGAGCGGAGTATATATATTTTTGTTTTTAGAGTTTGTACTGTTAATTGTTGCTTCTATCTCTGATGAAACTGTTTACCCCATCTCCCCCTATTTTCTTTTGTGTCTTCAGTTGGTATAACTGCTTTTCACAGCTTGTTTATCTAACTTAAGGATCACTTGAAAAAATTAGGCCTGTTAGTAACAGCCTGCATTTCTTTAGTGGAACCTGTGTTCTGAGAGACTGCTTCTTAATCTGTCTGCAAATTTACAGAGCTGAGTATATTTTTTTTTGGTTTTAGAGTTTGTACTGTTAATTGTTAGTCTGATCTCAGCTGAAACTGTTTACCCCATCTCCCCGTTTTCTTCTGTGTCTTCAGTTGGTATAACTAGTTTTCACAGCTTGTATGTTATCTAACTCAAGGATCATATGCTTAAAATTAGACCTGTTAGTTACAGCCTGCATGTCATTACTGTAACCTGTGTTCTGAGACACTGCTTCTCAATCTATCTGAAATATACAGTGCTGAGTATATGTTTTTGGTTTTAGAGTTTGTACTGTTAATTGTTGCTTAGATCTCTGCTGAAACTGTTTACCCCATCTCCCCCTATTTTTTTCTTTGTCTTCAGTTGGTATAACTGGTTTTCACAGCTTGTGTGTTATCTAACTCAAGGATCACTTGCATAAAATTAGACCTGTTAGTAACAGCCTGGATTTCATTACAGGACCCTGTGTTCTGAGAGACTGCTTCTCAATCTATCTGCAAATATACAGAGCTGAGTATATTTTTTTGGTTTTAGAGTTTGTACTGTTAATTGTTGCTTAGATCTCTGCTGAAACTGTTCACCCCATCTCCCCCAATTTTCTTCTGTGCCTTCTGTTGGTAAAACTGGTTTTCACAGCTTGTGTGTTATCTAACTCAAGGACCACTTGCATAAAATTAGACCTGTTAGTAACAGTCTGCATTTCAATACTGTAACCTGTGTTCTGAAAGACTGCTTCTCAAACTGTCTGCAAATATACAGAGCTGAGTATCTTTTTTTGGTTTTAGAGTTTGTACTGTTAATTGCTGCTTAGATCTCCGCTGAAACTCTTTACCCCATCTCACCCTATTTTCTTGTGTGTCTTCAGTTGGTAAAACTGGTTTTCACAGATTGTCAGTTATCTAACTGAAGGATCACTTGCACAAAATTTTACCTGTTAGTAACCACCTGCATTTCATTACTGGAACCTGTGTTCTGAGAGACTGCTTCTCAATCTATCTGCAAATATACAGAGTTGAGCATATTTCTTTGGTTTTAGAGTTTGTACTGTTAAGTGCTGCTTAGATCTCTGCTGAAACTGTTTACCTCATCTCCCCTTATTTTCTTCTGTGTCTTCAGTTGGTATAACTGGTTTTCACAGCTTGTGTGTTATCTAACTCAACAATCACTTGCATAAAATTAGACCTATTAGTAACAGCCTGCATTTCATTACTGGAACTTGTGTTCTGAAAGACTGCTTCTCAAACTGTCTGCAAATATACAGAGCGGAGTATATTTTTTGGTTTTAGAGTTTGTACTGTTAATTGCTTAAATCTCTGCTGAAACTGTTTACCCCATCTCCCCCTATTTCCTTCTGTCTTCAGTTGGTATTACTGGTTTTCACAGGTTGTGTGTTGTCTAACTCAAGGATCACTTGCATGACATTAGACTTGTTAGTAACAGCCTGCATTTCATTACAGTAACCTGTGTTCTGAGAGACTGCTTCTCAATCTATCTGCAAATATACAGAGTTGAGCATATTTCTTTGGTTTTAGAGTTTATACTGTTAAGTGCTGCTTAGATCTCTGCTGAAACTGTTTACCTCATCTCCCCTTATTTTCTTCTGTGTCTTCAGTTGGTATAACTGGTTTTCACAGCTTGTGTGTTATCTAACTCAAGGATCACTTTCATAAAATTAGACCTGTTAGTAACAGCCTGGATTTCATTACAGGACCCTGTGTTCTGAGAGACTGCTTCTCAATCTCTCTGTAAATATAGAGAGCTGAGTATATTTTTTTGATTTTAGAGTTTATACTGTTAATTGTTGCTTAGACATCCGCGGTGGTACAGCAGTAGCGTTGTTGCCTCACAGCAAGAGGTTCTCCCGTTCGATTCTCGGCGTGAGGGCGGGGAGTGCTTTCTGTGTGATGTCTGCATGTCCTCCCCGCGGTTGGGTGGGCCGTCGAAAGACATGCGTAAATGGCATGCCTTTGTTGAAGGTTGAACGTTGAGCTGGCACTTCGACGTTTGTGAAAATCTACTACCAATCATTAGCAGACCGAAGTTCCGCTATGGCAATCCCTAACCGGGAAAATCCGAAAGACAAACAACAACAGCTGTTAATTGTTGCTTAGATCTCTGCTTAAACTGTTTACCCCATTTCCCCCATTTTCTTTTGTGTCTTCAGTTGATAAAACTGGTTTTCACAGCTTGTGTGTTATTTAACTCAAGGATCACTTGCATAAAATTTTACCTGTTAGTAACCGCCTGCATTTCATTACTGGAACCTGTGTTCTGAGAGACTGCTTCTCAGTCTATCTGAAAATATACAGAGCTGAATATATTTTTTGGTTTTAGAGTTTGTACTGTTAATTGTTGCTTAGATCTCTGCTGAAACTGTTTACCCCATCTCTCCCTAATTTCTTCTGTGTCTTCAGTTGGTATAACTGGTTTTCACAGCTTGTGTGTTAACTAACTCAATGATCACTTGAAAAAAATAGGCCTGTTAGTAACGGCTTGCATTTCATTACTGGAACCTGTGTTCTGAAAGACTGTATCTCAAACTGTCTGCAAATATACAGAGCTGAGTATATATATTTTTGTTTTTAGAGTTTGTACTGTTAATTGTTGCTTAGATCTCTGCTGAAACTGTTTACCCCATCCCCCCCTATTTTCTTCTGTGTCTTCAGCTGGTATAACTGGTTTTCACAGCTTGTGTGTTATCTAACTCAAGGATCACTTGCATACAATTAGGCCTGTTAGTAACAGCTTGCATTTTATTACTGGAACCTGTGTTCTGAAAGACTGTATCTCAAACTGTCTGCAAATATACAGAGCTGAGTATATATATTTTTGTTTTTAGAGTTTGTACTGTTAATTGTTGCTTAGATCTCTACTGAAACTGTTTACCCCATCTCCCCCTATTTTCTTTTGTGTCTTCAGTTGGTATAACTGCTTTTCACAGCTTGTTTATCTAACTTAAGGATCACTTGAAAAAAATAGGCCTGTTAGTAACAGCCTGCATTTCTTTAGTGGAACCTGTGTTCTGAGAGACTGCTTCTTAATCTATTTTCAAATATACAGAGCTGAGTGTATTTTTTTGGTTTTAGAGTTTGTACTGTTAATTGTTGCTTAGATCTTTGCTGAAACATTTTAATCCATCTCCCCCTATTTTCTTCTGTGTCTTCATTTGGTATAACTGGTTTTCACAGCTTGTGTGTTATCTAACTCAAGGATCACTTGCATAAAATTAGACCTGTTAGTAACAGCCTGCATTTCATTACTGGAACCTGTGTTCTGAGAGACTGCTTCTTAATCTGTCTGCAAATTTACAGAGCTGAGTATATATTTTTTTTGGTTTTAGAGTTTGTACTGTTAATTGTTAGTCCGATCTCAGCTAAAACTGTTTACCCCATCTCCCAATTTCTTCTGTGTCTTCAGTTGGTATAACTAGTTTTCACAGCTTGTATGTTATCTAACTCAAGGAATCATATGCTTAAAATTAGACCTGTTAGTTACAGCCTGCATGTCATTACTGTAACCTGTGTTCTGAGATACTGCTTCTCAATCTATCTGAAATATACAGTGCTGAGTATATGTTTTTGGTTTTAGAGTTTTACTGTTAATTGTTGCTTAGATCACTGCTGAAACTGTTTACTCCATCTCCCCCTATTTTCTTCTGTGTCTTCAGTTGGTATAACTGGTTTTCACAGCTTGTGTGTTATCTAACTCAAGGATCACTGGCATAAAATTAGACCTGTTAGTAACCGCCTGCATTTCATTACTGGGACCTGTGTTCTGAGAGACTGCTTCTCAATCTATCTGCAGATATACAGAGCTGAGTATTTTTTTTTGTTTTTAGAGTTTGTACTGTTAATTGTTGCTTAGATCTCTGCTGAAACTGTTTACCACATCTCCCCCGATTCTCTTCTGTGTCTTCTGTTGCTATAACTGGTTTTCACAGCTTGTGTGTTATTTAACTCAAAAATGACTTGCATAAAATTAGACCTGTTAGTAACAGCATGCATTCATTACTGGAACCTGTGTTCTGAGAGAGTGCTTCTCAATCTATCTGCAAATATACAGAGCTGAGTATATTTTTTGGTTTTAGAGTTTGTACTGTTAATTGTTGCTTAGATCTCTGCTGAAACAGTTCACCCCATCTCCCCCAATTTTCTTCTGTGCCTTCTGTTGGTAAAACTGGTTTTCACAGCTTGTGTGTTATCTAACTCAAGGACCACTTGCCTAAAATTAGACCTGTTAGTAACAGTCTGCATTTCATTACTGTAACCTGTGTTCTGATAGACTGCTTTTCAATCTATCTGCAAATATACAGAGCTGAGTATATTTTTTGATTTTAGAGTTTGTACTGTTAATTTCTGCTTAGATCTCTGCTGAAACTCTTTACCCCATCTCACCCTATTTTCTTGTGTGTCTTCAGTTGGTAAAACTGGTTTTCACAAATTGTCAGTTATCTAACTGAAGGATCACTTGCACAAAATTTTACCTGTTAGTAACCACCTGCATTTCATTACTGGAACCTGTGTTCTGAGAGACTGCTTCCCAATCTATCTGCAAATATACAGAGCTGAGTATATTTTTTGGTTTTAGAGTTTGTACTGTTAATTGCTTAAATCTCTGCTGAAACTGTTTACCCCATCTCCCCCTATTTCCTTCTGTCTTCAGTTGGTATTACTGGTTTTCACAGGTTGTGTGTTGTCTAACTCAAGGATCACTTGCATAACATTAGACTTGTTAGTAACAGCCTGCATTTCATTACAGTAACCTGTGTTCTGAGAGACTGCTTCTCAATCTATCTGCAAATATACAGAGTTGAGCATATTTCTTTGGTTTTAGAGTTTGTACTGTTAAGTGCTGCTTAGATCTCTGCTGAAACTGTTTACCTCATCTCCCCTTATTTTCTTCTGTGTCTTCAGTTGGTATAACTGGTTTTCACAGCTTGTGTGTTATCTAACTCAACAATCACTTGCATAAAATTAGACCTATTAGTAACAGCCTGCATTTCATTACTGGAACCTGTTTTTCTGAGAGACTGCTTCTCAATCTGTCTGCAAATATACACAGCTGAGTATATTTTTTGGTGTAGAGTTTGTACTGCTAATTGTTGCTTAGATCTCTGCTGAAACTGTTTACCCCATCTCCCGCTATTTTCTTCTTTGTTTTCAGAGTATATAACTGATTTTCACAGCTTGTGTGTTATCTAACTCAAGGATCACTTGCATAAAGTTAGACCTGTTAGTAACTTCCTGCATTTCATTACTGGAACCTGTGTTCTGAGAGACTGCTTCTTAATCTATCTGCAAATATACAGAGCTGAGTGTATTTTTTTGGTTTTAGAGTTTGTACTGTTAATTGTTGCTTAGATCTCTGCTGAAACATTTTAATCCATCTCCCCCTATTTTCTTCTGTGTCTTCATTTGGTATAACTGGTTTTCACAGCTTGTGTGTTATCTAACTTCAGGATCACTTGCATAAAATTAGACATGCTAGTAACAGCCTGCATTTCATTACAGGACCCTGTGTTCTGAGAGACTGCTTCTCAATCTCTCTGTAAATATAGAGAGCTGAGTATATTTTTTTGATTTTAGAGTTTATACTGTTAATTGTTGCTTAGACATCCACGGTGGTACAGCAGTAGTGTTGTTGCCTCACAGCAAGAGGTTCTCCCGTTCGATTCTCGGCTGGAGTGCGGGGAGTGCTTTCTGTGTGATGTCTGCATGTCCTCCCCGCGGTTGGGTGGGCAGTCGAAAGACATGCGTAAATGGCATGCCTTTGTTGAAGTTTGAACGTTGAGCTGGCACTTCGACGTTTGTGAAAATCTACTGCCAATCATTAGCAGACCGAAGTTCCGCTGTGGCAATCCCTAACTGGGAAAATCCGAAAGACAAACAACAACAGCTGTTAATTGTTGCTTAGATCTCTGCTTAAACTGTTTACCCCATTTCCCCCATTTTCTTTTGTGTCTTCAGTTGATAAAACTGGATTTCACAGCTTGTGTGTTATTTAACTCAAGGATCACTTGCATAAAAATTTACCTGTTAGTAACCGCCTGCATTTCATTACTGGAACCTGGTGTTCTGAGAGACTGCTTCCCAATCTATCTGCAAATATACAGAGCTGAGTATATTTTTTTGGTTTTAGAGTTTGTACTGTTATTTGCTGCTTAGATCTCTGGTGAACCTGTTTACCCCATCTCCCCCTATTTTCTTCTGTGTCTTCAGTTGGTATAACTGGTTTTCACAGCTTGTGTGTTATCTAACTCAAGGATCACTTGCATAAAATTAGACCTGTTAGTAACAGCCTGGATTTCATTACAGGACCGTGTTCTGAGAGACTGCTTCTCAATCTATCTGCAAATATACAGAGCTGAGTATATTTTTTTGGTTTTAGAGTTTGTACTGTTAATTGTTGCTTAGATCTCTGCTGAAACTGTTCACCCCATCTCCCCCAATTTTCTTCTGTGCCTTCTGTTGGTAAAACTGGTTTTCACAGCTTGTGTGTTATCTAACTCAAGGACCACTTGCATAAAATTAGACCTGTTAGTAACAGTCTGCATTTCATTACTGTAACCTGTGTTCTGAAAGACTGCTTCTCAAACTGTCTGCAAATATACAGAGCTGAGTATCTTTTTTTGGTTTTAGAGTTTGTACTGTTAATTGCTGCTTAGATCTCCGCTGAAACTCTTTACCCCATCTCACCCTATTTTCTTGTGTGTCTTCAGTTGGTAAAACTGGTTTTCACAGATTGTCAGTTATCTAACTGAAGGATCACTTGCACAAAATTTTACCTGTTAGTAACCACCTGCATTTCATTACTGGAACCTGTGTTCTGAGAGACTGCTTCTCAATCTATCTGCAAATATACAGAGTTGAGCATATTTCTTTGGTTTTAGAGTTTGTACTGTTAAGTGCTGCTTAGATCTCTGCTGAAACTGTTTACCTCATCTCCCCTTATTTTCTTCTGTGTCTTCAGTTGGTATAACTGGTTTTCACAGCTTGTGTGTTATCTAACTCAACAATCACTTGCATAAAATTAGACCTATTAGTAACAGCCTGCATTTCATTACTGGAACCTGTGTTCTGAAAGACTGCTTCTCAAACTGTCTGCAAATATACAGAGCGGAGTATATTTTTTGGTTTTAGAGTTTGTACTGTTAATTGCTTAAATCTCTGCTGAAACTGTTTACCCCATCTCCCCCTATTTCCTTCTGTCTTCAGTTGGTATTACTGGTTTTCACAGGTTGTGTGTTGTCTAACTCAAGGATCACTTGCATGACATTAGACTTGTTAGTAACAGCCTGCATTTCATTACAGTAACCTGTGTTCTGAGAGACTGCTTCTCAATCTATCTGCAAATATACAGAGTTGAGCATATTTCTTTGGTTTTAGAGTTTGTACTGTTAAGTGCTGCTTAGATCTCTGCTGAAACTGTTTACCTCATCTCCCCTTATTTTCTTCTGTGTCTTCAGTTGGTATAACTGGTTTTCACAGCTTGTGTGTTATCTAACTCAAGGATCACTTTCATAAAATTAGACCTGTTAGTAACAGCCTGGATTTCATTACAGGACCCTGTGTTCTGAGAGACTGCTTCTCAATCTCTCTGTAAGTATAGAGAGCTGAGTATATTTTTTTGATTTTAGAGTTTATACTGTTAATTGTTGCTTAGACATCCGCGGTGGTACAGCAGTAGCGTTGTTGCCTCACAGCAAGAGGTTCTCCCGTTCGATTCTCGGCGTGAGGGCGGGGAGTGCTTTCTGTGTGATGTCTGCATGTCCTCCCCGCGGTTGGTGGGCCGAAAGACATGCGTAAATGGCATGCCTTTGTTGAAGGTTGAACGTTGAGCTGGCACTTCGACGTTTGTGAAAATCTACTACCAATCATTAGCAGACCGAAGTTCTGCTATGGCAATCCCTAACCGGGAAAATCCGAAAGACAAACAACAACAGCTGTTAATTGTTGCTTAGATCTCTGCTTAAACTGTTTACCCCATTTCCCCCATTTTCTTTTGTGTCTTCAGTTGATAAAACTGGTTTTCACAGCTTGTGTGTTATTTAACTCAAGGATCACTTGCATAAAATTTTACCTGTTAGTAACCGCCTGCATTTCATTACTGGAACCTGTGTTCTGAGAGACTGCTTCTCAGTCTATCTGAAAATATACAGAGCTGAATATATTTTTTGGTTTTAGAGTTTGTACTGTTAATTGTTGCTTAGATCTCTGCTGAAACTGTTTACCCCATCTCTCCCTAATTTATTCTGTGTCTTCAGTTGGTATAACTGGTTTTCACAGCTTGTGTGTTAACTAACTCAATGATCACTTGAAAAAAATAGGCCTGTTAGTAACGGCTTGCATTTCATTACTGGAACCTGTGTTCTGAAAGACTGTATCTCAAACTGTCTGCAAATATACAGAGCTGAGTATATATATTTTTGTTTTTAGAGTTTGTACTGTTAATTGTTGCTTAGATCTCTGCTGAAACTGTTTACCCCCCCCCCCTATTTTCTTCTGTGTCTTCAGCTGGTATAACTGGTTTTCACAGCTTGTGTGTTATCTAACTCAAGGATCACTTGCATACAATTAGGCCTGTTAGTAACAGCTTGCATTTTATTACTGGAACCTGTGTTCTGAAAGACTGTATCTCAAACTGTCTGCAAATATACAGAGCTGAGTATATATATTTTTGTTTTTAGAGTTTGTACTGTTAATTGTTGCTTAGATCTCTACTGAAACTGTTTACCCCATCTCCCCCTATTTTCTTTTGTGTCTTCAGTTGGTATAACTGCTTTTCACAGCTTGTTTATCTAACTTAAGGATCACTTGAAAAAAATAGGCCTGTTAGTAACAGCCTGCATTTCTTTAGTGGAACCTGTGTTCTGAGAGACTGCTTCTTAATCTATTTTCAAATATACAGAGCTGAGTGTATTTTTTTGGTTTTAGAGTTTGTACTGTTAATTGTTGTTTAGATCTTTGCTGAAACATTTTAATCAATCTCCCCCTATTTTCTTCTGTGTCTTCATTTGGTATAACTGGTTTTCACAGCTTGTGTGTTATCTAACTCAAGGATCACTTGCATAAAATTAGACCTGTTAGTAACAGCCTGCATTTCATTACTGGAACCTGTGTTCTGAGAGACTGCTTCTTAATCTGTCTGCAAATTTACAGAGCTGAGTATATATTTTTTTTGGTTTTAGAGTTTGTACTGTTAATTGTTAGTCCGATCTCAGCTGAAACTGTTTACCCCATCTCCCAATTTCTTCTGTGTCTTCAGTTGGTATAACTAGTTTTCACAGCTTGTATGTTATCTAACTCAAGGAATCATATGCTTAAAATTAGACCTGATAGTTACAGCCTGCATGTCATTACTGTAACCTGTGTTCTGAGATACTGCTTCTCAATCTATCTGAAATATACAGTGCTGAGTATATGTTTTTGGTTTTAGAGTTTTACTGTTAATTGTTGCTTAGATCTCTGCTGAAACTGTTTACTTCATCTCCCCCTATTTTCTTCTGTGTCTTCAGTTGGTATAACTGGTTTTCACAGCTTGTGTGTTATCTAACTCAAGGATCACTGGCATAAAATTAGGCCTGTTAGTAACCGCCTGCATTTCATTACTGGGACCTGTGTTCTGAGAGACTGCTTCTCAATCTATCTGCAGATATACAGAGCTGAGTATTTTTTTTTTGTTTTTAGAGTTTGTACTGTTAATTGTTGCTTAGATCTCTGCTGAAACTGTTTACCACATCTCCCCCGATTCTCTTCTGTGTCTTCTGTTGCTATAACTGGTTTTCACAGCTTGTGTGTTATTTAACTCAAAAATGACTTGCATAAAATTAGACCTGTTAGTAACAGCATGCATTCATTACTGGAACCTGTGTTCTGAGAGAGTGCTTCTCAATCTATCTGCAAATATACAGAGCTGAGTATATTTTTTGGTTTTAGAGTTTGTACTGTTAATTGTTGCTTAGATCTCTGCTGAAACAGTTCACCCCATCTCCCCCAATTTTCTTCTGTGCCTTCTGTTGGTAAAACGGTTTTTCACAGCTTGTGTGTTATCTAACTCAAGGACCACTTGCCTAAAATTAGACCTGTTAGTAACAGTCTGCATTTCATTACTGTAACCTGTGTTCTGATAGACTGCTTTTCAATCTATCTGCAAATATACAGAGCTGAGTATATTTTTTGATTTTAGAGTTTGTACTGTCAATTTCTGCTTAGATCTCTGCTGAAACTCTTTACCCCATCTCACCCTATTTTCTTGTGTGTCTTCAGTTGGTAAAACTGGTTTTCACAAATTGTCAGTTATCTAACTGAAGGATCACTTGCACAAAATTTTACCTGTTAGTAACCACCTGCATTTCATTTCTGGAACCTGTGTTCTGAGAGACTGCTTCCCAATCTATCTGCAAATATACAGAGCTGAGTATATTTTTTGGTTTTAGAGTTTGTACTGTTAATTGCTTAAATCTCTGCTGAAACTGTTTACCCCATCTCCCCCTATTTCCTTCTGTCTTCAGTTGGTATTACTGGTTTTCACAGGTTGTGTGTTGTCTAACTCAACAATCACTTGCATAAAATTAGACCTATTAGTAACAGCCTGCATTTCATTACTGGAACCTGTTTTTCTGAGAGACTGCTTCTCAATCTGTCTGCAAATATACACAGCTGAGTATATTTTTTTGGTGTAGAGTTTGTACTGCTAATTGTTGCTTAGATCTCTGCTGAAACTGTTTACCCCATCTCCCGCTATTTTCTTCTTTGTTTTCAGAGTATATAACTGATTTTCACAGCTTGTGTGTTATCTAACTCAAGGATCACTTGCATAAAGTTAGACCTGTTAGTAACTTCCTGCATTTCATTACTGGAACCTGTGTTCTGAGAGACTGCTTCTTAATCTATCTGCAAATATACAGAGCTGAGTGTATTTTTTTGGTTTTAGAGTTTGTACTGTTAATTGTTGCTTAGATCTCTGCTGAAACATTTTAATCCATCTCCCCCTATTTTCTTCTGTGTCTTCATTTGGTATAACTGGTTTTCACAGCTTGTGTGTTATCTAACTTCAGGATCACTTGCATAAAATTAGACCTGCTAGTAACAGCCTGCATTTCATTACAGGACCCTGTGTTCTGAGAGACTGCTTCTCAATCTCTCTGTAAATATAGAGAGCTGAGTATATTTTTTTGATTTTAGAGTTTATACTGTTAATTGTTGCTTAGACATCCGCGGTGGTACAGCAGTAGTGTTGTTGCCTCACAGCAAGAGGTTCTCCCATTCGATTCTCGGCTGGAGTGCGGGGAGTGCTTTCTGTGTGATGTCTGCATGTCCTCCCCGCGGTTGGGTGGGCAGTTGAAAGACATGCGTAAATGGCATGCCTTTGTTGAAGTTTGAACGTTGAGCTGGCACTTCGACGTTTGTGAAAATCTACTGCCAATCATTAGCAGACCGAAGTTCCGCTGTGGCAATCCCTAACTGGGAAAATCCGAAAGACAAACAACAACAGCTGTTAATTGTTGCTTAGATCTCTGCTTAAACTGTTTACCCCATTTCCCCCATTTTCTTTTGTGTCTTCAGTTGATAAAACTGGATTTCACAGCTTGTGTGTTATTTAACTCAAGGATCACTTGCATAAAATTTTACCTGTTAGTAACCGCCTGCATTTCATTACTGGAACCTGGTGTTCTGAGAGACTGCTTCCCTATCTATCTGCAAATATACAGAGCTGAGTATATTTTTTTGGTTTTAGAGTTTGTACTGTTATTTGCTGCTTAGATCTCTGGTGAACCTGTTTACCCCATCTCCCCCTATTTTCTTCTGTGTCTTCAGTTGGTATAACTGGTTTTCACAGCTTGTGTGTTATCTAACTTTAAGATCAGTTGCATAAAATTAGACCTGCTAGTAACAGCCTGCATTTCATTACTGGAACCTGTGTTCTGAGAGACTGCTTCTCAATCTATTTGCAAATATACAGAGCTAAGTATATATATATATTTTTGGTTTTAAAGTTTGTTTTGTTAATTGTTGCTGAAATCTCTGCTGAAACTGTTTACCCCATCTCCCCCTATTTTTTTATGTGTCTACAGTATGTATTACTGGTTTTCACAGCTTGTGTGTTATCTAACTCAAGGATCACTTGCATAAAATTAGACCTGTTAGTAAAAGCCTGCATTTCATTACTGGAACCTGTGTTCTGAGAGACTCCTTCTCAATCTATCTGCATATATGCAGAGTTGAGTTTATTTTTTTGGTTTTAGAGTTTGTACGGTTAATGGTTGCTTAGATCTCTGCTGAAACTATTTACCCCATCTCCCACTATTTTTTTCTGTTTCAACTGGTTTTCACAGCTTTTGTGCTATCTAACTCAAGAATCACTTGCATAAAATTTTACCTGTTAATTACCGCCTGCATTTCATTACTGGAACCTGTGTTCTGATAGACTGCTTCTTGATCTGTCTGCAAATATACATACCGAGCTGAGTATTTTTTTTGGTTTTAGAGTTTGTACTGTTTTTCATTGGTTAGTTCTCTGCTGAAACTGTTTTAGCCATCTCCCCCTATTTTCTTCTGCGTTTTCAGTTGATATAACTGTTGTGTGTTATCTAGCTCAAGGATCACTTGCAAAAAGTTAGACCTGTTAGTAACAGCCTGCATGTCATTACTGGAACCTGTGTTCTGAGAGACTTCTTCTCAATCTATCTGCAAATATACAGAGCTGAGTATATTTTTTTGGTTTTAGAGTTTGTACTGTTAATTGTTGCATAGATCTCTACTGAAACTGCTTACCCTATCTTCTTCTGTGTCTTCAGTTGGTATAACTGGTTTTTACAGCTTGTGTGTTATCTAAGTCAAGGATCACTTGCATAAAATTAGACCTGTTAGTAACAGCTTGTATTTCATTACTGGAACCTGTGTTCTGAGAGGCTGCTTCTCAGTCTGACTGTAAATATACAGAGCTGAGTATATTTTTTTGGTTTTAGAGTTTATACTGTTAATTGTTGCTTAGACATCAGCGGTGGTGCAGCAGTAGCATTGTTGCCTCACAGCAAGAGGTTCTCCCATTCGATTCTCGGCTGGAGTGTGAGGAGTGCCTTCTGTGTGATGTCTGCATGTCCTCCCTGTGGTTGGGTGGGCGTTCGAAAGAGTTGTGTAAATGGCATGCCTTCGTTGAAGGTTAAAAATTGATCTGGCACTTTGGCTTTTCTGAAAATCTACTGCCAATCATTAGCGGACGGGAGTTCCACTGTGGCGATCCCTAACTGGGAAAAGCCGAAAGACAAACAACAACAACTGTTAATTGTTGCTTAGATCTCTGCTGAAACTGTTTACCCCATCTCCCCCTCTGTTCTTATGTGTCTTCAGTTGGTATTACTGGTTTTCACAGCTTGTGTGTTATCTAACCCAAGGATCACTTGCACAAAATTAGACATGTTAGTAAAAGCCTGCATTTCATTACTGGAACCTGTGTTCTGAGAGACTGCTTCTCAATCTATCTGCAAATAAACATACAGAGCTGAGTATATATTTTTTTTGTTTTAGAGTTTGTACTGTTAATTGTTGCTTAAATCTTTGCTGAAACTGTTTTACCCAACTCCCCTTATTTTCTTCTGTGTCTTCAGTTGGTATAGCTGGTTTTCACAGCTTGTGTGTTATCTAACTCAAGGATCACTTGCATAAAATTATACCTGTTAGTAACAACCTGCATTTCATTACCGGAACCTGTGTTCTGAGAGACTGCTTCTCAATCTGTTTGCAAATATACAGAGCTGAGTATATATATTTTTGGTTTTAGAGTCTGTTCTGTTAATTGTTGCTTAAATCTCTGCTGAAAATGTTTACCCCATCTCCCCCTATTTTCCTTTGTGTCTTCAGTTGGTATTACTGGTTTTCACAGCTTGTGTGTTATCTAACCCAAGGATCACTTAAACAAAATTAGACATGTTAGTATAAGCCTGCATTTCATTACTGGAACTTGTGTTCTGATAAACTGCTTCTCAATCTATCTGCAAATATACAGAACTAAGTATATATTTTTTTGGTTTTAGAGTTTGTACTGTTAATTGATGCTTGGATCTCTGCTGAAACATTTTACTCCATATCCCCCTGTTTTCTTCTATGTCTTCAGTTGGTATTACTGGTTTTCACAGCTTGTGTGTTATCTAACTCAAGGATCACTTGCGTAAAATTAGACCTGTTAGTAACAGCCTGCCTTTCATTACTGAAACCTGTGTTCTGAGAAGCTGCTTCTCAATCTATTTGCAAATATACAGAGCTGAGTATATTTTTTGGTTTTAGAGTTTGTACTATTAATTGCTGCTTATATCTCTACTGAAACTGTTTACCACATCTCCCCGTAGTTTCTTCTGTATTTTCAGTTGGTATAACTGATTTTCACAGCTTGTGTGTTGTCTAACTCAAGGATCACTTGCATTAAATTAGACCTGTTAGTAACAGCCTGCATTTCATTACTGGAACGTGTGTTCTGAGAGACTGCTTCTCAATCTATCTGCAAATATACAGAGCTGGGTATATTTTTTGGTTTTAGAGTTTGTACTGTTAATTCTTGCTTAAATCTCTGCTGAAACTGTTTAACCCATCTCCCCTTATTTTCTTCTGTGTCTTCAGTTGGTATTACTGGTTTTTACTGCTTGTGTGTTATCTAACTCAAGGATCACTTGCGTAAAATTAGACCTGTTAGTAACAGCCTGCCTTTCATTACTGAAACCTGTGTTCTGAGAGACTGCTTCTCAATCTATCTGCAGATATACAGAGCTGAGTATACTTTTTGGTTTTAGAGTTTGTACTGTTAGTTTTTGCTTAGATCTCTGCTGAAACTGTTTACCCCATCTCCCTCTATTTTCTTCTGTGCCTTCAGTTGGTATAACTGGATTTCACAGCTTGTGTGTTATCTAACTCAAGGATCATGTGCATAAAATTAGATCTGTTAGTAACAGCCTGCATTTCACTACTGGAAACTGTACTGGGAGACTGCTTCTCAATCTATCTGCAAATATACAGAGCTGAGGATATTTTTTTGGTTTTAGAGTTTGTACTGTTAATTCCGGTTTAGACCTGTGCTGAAACTGTTTACCCCATCTCCCCCTGTTTTCTTCTGTATCTTCAGTTGGTATTACTGGTTTTAACAGCTTGTGTGTTATCTAACTTTAGGATCAGTTGCATAAAATTAGACCTGCTAGTAACAGCCTGCATTTCATTACTGGAACATGTTTTCTCAGAGACTGCTTCTCAATCTGTCTGCAGATATACAGAGCTGAGTATATTTTTTTGGTTTTAGAGTTTATACTGCTAATTGTTGCTTAGATCTCTGCTGAAACTGTTTACCCCATCTCCTCCTATTTTCTTCTGTGTCTTCAGTTGGTATAACTGGTTTTCACAGCTTGTATGTTATCTAACTCAAGGATCACTTGCATAAAATTAGCCCTGTTAGTAACAACCTGCATTTCTTTACTGGAACCTGTGTTCTGAGAGACTGCTTCTCAGTCTATTTGCAAATATACAGAGCTGAGTATATATTTTTTTGGTTTTAGAGACTGTTCTGTTAATTGTTGCTTAAATCTCTGCTGAAACTGTTTACCCCATCTCCCCCTATTTTCTTATGTGTCTTCAGTTGGTATTACTGGTTTTTGCAGCTTGTGTGTTATCTAACTCAAGGATCACTTGCACAAAATTAGACCTGTTAGTAAAAGCCTGCATTTCATTACTAGAACCTGTCTTCTGAGAGACTGCTTCTTAATCTATCTGCAAATATACTGAGCTGTGTATATTTTTTTGGTTTTAGAGTTTATACTTTTAATTGTTGCTTAAATCTCTGCTGAAACTGTTTACCTCATCTCCCCCTATATTCTTCTGTGTCTTCAGTTGGTATTACTCGTTTCCACAGCTTCTGTGTTATCTAACTCAAGGATCACTTGCATGAAATTAGACCTGTTAGTAACAGCCTGCATTTCATTACTGGAACCTGTGTTCTGAGAGACTGCTTCTCAATCTATCTGCAAATATACAGAGCTGAGTTTATATTTTTTGTTAATTGTTGCTTAGATCTCTGCTGAAACTTTTACCCCATCTCCCCTTATTTTCTTCTGTGTCTTCAGTTGGTATAACTGGTTTTCACAGCTTGTGTGTTATCTAACTCAAGGATCACTTGCATAAAATTAGACCTGTTAGTAACAGCCTTAATTTCATTACTGGAACCTGTGTTCTGAGAGACTGATTCTCAATCCATCTGCAAATATACAGAGTTGAGTATATTTTTTTGGTTTTAGAGTTTGTACTATTAATTGCTCCTTAGATCTCTACTGAAACTGTTTACCCCATCTCCCCCTATTTTCTTCTGTGTTTTCAGTTAGTATAACTGATTTTCACAGCTTGTGTGTTGTCAAACTCAAGGATCACTTGCATTAAATTAAACCTGTTTTTAACAGCCTGCATTTCATTACTGGAACCTGTGTTCTGAGAGACTGCTTCTCAATCTATCTGCAAATATAAAGAGCTGAGTATATTTTTTGGGGGTTTAGAGTTTGTACTGTTAATTCCTGCTTAAATCTCTGCTGAAACTGTTTACCCCCTCTCCCCCTATTTTCTTCTGTGTTTTCAGTTGGTATTACTGGTTTTCACAGCTTGTGTGTTGTCAAACTCATGGATCACTTGCATAAAATTAGACCTGTTTGTAACAGCCTGCATTTCATTACTGGAACCTGTGCTGGGAGACTGCTTCTCAATCTTTCTGCAAATATACAGAGCTGAGCGTATTTTTTTGGTTTTGGAGTTTGTACTGTTAATTGTTCTTAGATCTCTGCTGAAACTGTTTACCCCATCTCCCTCTATTTTCTTCTGTGTCTTCAGTTGGTAAAACTGGTTTTCACAGCTTGTATGTTATCTAACTCAAGGATCACTTGCATAAAATTAGACCTGTTAGTAACAGCCTCCATTTCATTACAGGAACCTGTGTTCTGAGAGACTGCTTCTCAATCTATCTGCAAATATACAGAGCTCGGTATATTTGTTTGGTTTCAGAGTTTGTACTGTTCATTGTTGCTTAAATCTCTGCTGAAACTGTTTATCCCATCTCCCCCTCTTTTCTTCTGTGTCTTCAGTTGGTAATAATGGTTTTCGCAGGTGGTGTGTTGTCTAACTCAAGGATCACTTGCATAAAATTAGACTTGTTAGTAACAGTCTGCATTTCATTACTGTAACCTGTGTTCTGAGAGACTGCTTCTCAATCTATCTGCAAATATACAGAGCTGAGTGTATTTTTTGGTTTTAGAATTTGTACTGTTAATTGCTGCTTAGATCTCTTCTGCAACTCTTTACCCCATCTCCCCCTATTTTCTTCTGTGTCTTCAGTTGGTATTACTGGTTTTCACATGTTGTGTGTTGTCTAACTCACGGATCACTTGCGTAAAATTAGACCTGTTAGTAACAGCCTGCATTTCATTAATGGAACCTGTGTTCTGAGAGACTGCTTCTCAATCTATATGCGAATATACAGAGCTGAGTATATTTTTTTATTTTAGGATTTGTACTGTTAAATGCTGTTTAGATCACTGGTGAAACTGTTTACTCCATCTCCCCCTATTTTCTTTTGTGCCTTCCGTTGGTATAACTGGTTTTCACAGCTTGTGTGTTATCTAACTCAAGGATCACTTGCATAAAATTAGACCTGTTAACAACAGCTTGCATTTCATTACTGGAACCTGTGTTCTGAGAGACTGCTTCTCAGTCTATCTGCAAATATACAGAGTTGAGCATATTTTTTTGGTTTTAGAGTTTGTACTGTTAAGTGCTGCTTAGATCTCTGCTGAAATTGTTTACTCCATCTCCCCCTATTTTCTTTTGTGTCTTCAGCTGGTATAACTGGTTTTCACAGCTTGTATGTTATCTAACTTTAGGATCATTTGCATAAAATTAGACCTGCTAGTAACAGCCTGCAATTCATTACTGGAACCTGTGTTCTGAGAGACTGCTTCTCAATCTTTTTTTGCAAATATACAGAGATGAGTATATTTTCTGTGGTTTTCGAGTTTGTTCTGTTAATTGTTGCTTAAATCTCTGCTGAAACTGTTTACCCCATCCCACCCTATTTTCTTATGTGTCTTCAGTTTGTATTACTGGTTTTCACAGCTTGTGTTTTATCTAACTCAAGGATCACTTGCATAAAAGTAGACCTGTTAGTAACAGCCTACATTTCATTACTGGAACCTGTGTTCTGAGAGACTGCTTCTCAATCTCTCTGCAAATATACATACAGAGCTGAGTATATTTTTTTGGTTTTAGAGTTTATACTTTTAATTGTTGCTTAGACATCCGCGGTGGTGCAGCAGTAGCATTGTTGCCTCACAGCAAGAGGTCCTCCCGTTCGATTCTCGACTGGAGGGCGGGGAGTGCCTTCTGTGTGATTTCTGCTTGTCCTCCCCTCAGTTGGGTGGGCGTTCGAAAGACATGCATAAATGGCGTGCCTTCGTTGAAGGTTGAACTTCGAGCTGGCACTTCGGTGTTTGTGAAAATCTACTGCCAATCATTAGCGGACCGGAGATCCGCTGTGGTGACCCCTAACCGGGAAAATCCGAAAGACAAACAACAACAACTGTTAATTGTTGCCTAAATCTCTGCTGAAACTGTTTAATGCATTTCCCCCTATTTTCTTCTGTGTCTCCAGTTGGTCAAACTGGTTTTCACAGCTTGTGTGTTATCTAACTCAAGGATCATTTGCATAAAATTTTTCTGTCTGCAAATATGCAGAGTTGAGTTTATTTTTTTTGGTTTTAGAGTTTGTACGGTTAATGGTTGCTTAGATCTCTGCTGAAACTGTTTAGCCCATCTCCCCCTATTTTCTTCTCTTTCTTCAGTTGGTATAACTGGTTTTTACAGCTTGTGTGTTATCTAACTCAAGAATCACTTGCATAAAATTAGACCTGTTAGTAACATAGCCTGCATTTCATTACTGGCACGTGTTCTGAGAGACTGCTTCTCTATCTATCTGTAAATATACAGAGCTGAGTATATTTTTTTGATTTTAGAGTTTGTACTGTTAATTGCTGCTTAGATCTCTGCTGAAACTCTTTACCCCATCTCCCCCTATTTTCTTCTGCATCGTCAGTTGGTAAAACTGGTTTTCACAGCTTGTGCGTTATCTAACTCAAGGATCACTTGCATAATATTTTACCTGTTAGTATCTGCCTGCATTTCATTACTGGAACCTGGGTTCTGAGAGTCTGCTTCCCAATCTATCTGCAAATTTACAGAGCTGAGTATATATTTTTTTGGTTTTAGAGTTTGTACTGTTAATTGTTGCTTAGATCTGTGCTGAAACATTTTACACAATCCCCCCCCCCCCTATTTACTTCTGTGTCTTCAGTTGGTATTACTGGTTTTCACAGCTTGTGTGTTATCTAACTCAAGGATTACTTGCATAAAATTACACCTGTTAGTAACAGCCTGCATTTCATTACTGGACCCTTTGTTTTGAGAGACTGCTTTTCAATCTCTCTGTAAATATACAGAACTGGGTATATTTTTTGGTTTTAGAGTTTGTACTGTTCATTGATGCTTAAATCTCTGCTGAAATTGTTTACGCCATTTTCCCCTATTTTCTTCTGTGTCTTCAGTTGCTATTGCTGGTTTCCTCTGGTTGTGTGTTCTCCAACTCAAGGATCACTTGCATAAAATTAGACCTGTTAGTAACAGCCTGCATTTCATTACTGGAACCGGTGTTCTGAGTGACTGCTTCTCAATCTATTTGCAAATATACAGAGCTGATTATATATATTTTTGGTTTTAGAGTTTGTTCTGTTAATTGTTGCTTAAATCTCTTCTGAAACTGTTTACCCCATCTCTCCCTATTTTCTTATGTGTCTTCAGTTTGTATTACTGGTTTTCACAGCTTGTGTGTTATCTAACTAAAGGATCACTTGTATAAAATAAGACCTGTTAGTAAAAGCCTGCATTTCATTACTGGATACTGTATTCTGAGAGACTGCTTCTCAATCTGTCTGCAGATATGCAGAGTTGAGTTTATTTTTTTGGTTTTATAGTTTGTATGGTTAATGGTTGCTTAGATCTCTGCTGAAACTGTTTACCCCATCTCCCCCTTTTTTCTTTTGTTTCTTCAGTTGGTATAACTGGTTTTTACAGCATGTTTCTTATCTTACTCAAGAATCACTTGCATAAAATTAGACCTGTTAGTAACAGTCTGCATTTCATTACTGTAACTTGTGTTCTGAGAAACTGTTCTGAGAGACTGCTTCTCAATCTATCTGCAAATATACATAGCTGAGTATATTTTTTGGTTTTAGAGTTTGTACTGTTAATTGCTGCTTAGCTCTCTGCTGAAACTCTTTACCCCATCTCCCCTATTTTATTCTCTGTCTTCAGTTGGTATAACTGGTTTTCACAGCTTGTATGTTATCTAACTCAAGGATCACTTGCATAAAATTAGAACTGTTAGTAACAGCCTGCATTTCATTACTGCAACCTGTGTTCTGAGAGACTGCTTTTCAGTCTATTTGCAAATACACTGAGCTGAGTATATATTTTTTGGTTTTAGAGTTTGTACTGTTAATTGTTGCTTAGATCTCTGCTGAAACTGTTTACCCCATCTCCCCCTATTTTCTTCTGTGTCGTCAGTTGGTATAACTGGTTTTCACAGCTTGTGTGTTATCTAACTCAAGGATCACTTGCATAAAATTAGGCATGTTAGTAAAAGCCTACATTTCATTACTGGAACCTGTGTTTTGAGAGACTGCTTCTCAATCTATCTGCAAATATACAGAGCTGAGTATGTATTTTTTGGTTTTAGAGTTTTTACTGTTAATTGTTGCTTAGGTCTCTGCTGAAACTGTTTACCCCATCTCCCCCTATTTTCTTCTGTGTCGTCAGTTGGTATAACTGATTTTCACACCTTGTGTGTTATCTAACTCAAGGAGCACTTGCATAAAATTAGACCTGTTAGTAACAGCCTGCATTTCATTACTGGAACCTGTGATTTGATATTGTTAATCCTTGTTCATTCCTTATGCATGGGTATCGGTTCCGAGCTCGGAACCGAGCTGGCCATTTTCCAAGCTCGCGTCAGCTTCAAACTCTTGAGCTAAATTCTTACCCACAACCCCCCCTCTTCCTGTTACCTCAGATTTTGTGTACCGCGTTGCCATTAGGTCGTGTCAAGCTACTTCTCTTGAGCTAAGTACTTTCAATTGTTGTTTAATAGTTTTACAGATGACTTTTCTGTCAGAAAAGTTCATATTTTATTGTCTCTTACCCTATCACAGCTAGCGTTAATAATTTCTTCAGGTTTTTCTGCCTTTTTCTTTACCAATTTTACCGTGAGGTATTCTCTCTTGCTATCGTTGGTAATCCCTTCCCCTTTTATCTCATACCTTTGGGGACTCTCTTGTAACATTGCTGGTACCTTTCTCTATTAATTAATTTGCTGTCATGGCAGATAAGAAAAGTTGTCCGGGGTTTAAGTTGTGTTCTGATTGTGGACACAAACTGCCTACTTCGGACGCACACTCTTGGTGTGTTTATTGTTTGGGTGCTTCCCATTTGTCTGTTGACCCACCCTGTACTATTTGTGAGAACTTTTCTAATAGAACCTTGTCGGAAAGTAAAAACAAGCTGTTACTGAAGGGACTTCTAAAATCTCCTTTTTCACAGGCTATTTCTGGGTCGGAGGTCTCAACCCCTCCTAGAGCCCATAAGAAAACTTTGGATGTTCCTACTAAGGCTAAATCTTTGCCTTCGTCCCCGGCTGGGGACTCCTGCCAACCAAAACCTAAAAAGTCTAAAGTTTCGGCTCCGGAGCTCTCTTTCAGCTCCAGCGCTTTTGGTGCCTAGACCTTCTGCACCGAGGCCTTTGGCTCCATTTGTGATTTTGGTTCCGTCTTCGCCTGTAGCCTTCTATATATCGGCACCGAGGGGCTCCTCGGTTCAGACCATTACCACTGTATCTGCATCAACCATTCAGTCGGCACAGACCTTGACCGCGTTGGCTCCAAGATCTTCCTTGGAACAGACACCTTTATTGTTGACTCCAGTTTTGTCGGTTCCAGCTTCGGCACCGACAACCACTTTGGCACCGATCCCTGTGTTGGTGCAGACCTTGACCTTGGCACCAATGACTTCTTCGGTGCAGACAACAGTAGTGCAGTCTCTCTCGGCACCGTTGTCCTCGGTGCGGCCTGATGAGATGGACACTGAGTCTGCCTCTTCTGTGGACAGACCTGTTTCTACCTCAGTCTCTGTGAGGTCCACTAGAAGTCTTTCCGAACGTGATGTGTTGCGTCTTGTGGACCAGGTACTCTTGGCCAGAGGTATCCCACCCCTCAGGAACTATCCTTCCTTGGGAGGTGATCACTCATCTCCAAAAACTCCTTCTTATTCTCCTCCTTCATTGCCTTTGAAGTCCATGGATATAGCACACACTTCCCCATCTGCGGTTCCCTTTATGGATCTCACTAAGGAACCGCAGTTACCTTTATGGCAGGAAGGTTTTGCTATGACCCAGGATGTCAGTTGTGACACACATAGTTTGCTGCTTCACAACCATCCAGGGAGTCCGGGTCGGCAGGCTGAGGCACTTAGGGGAGGGGTGACCCCTGTCCTAGACATGCACTCCTCTTCTGGTGGACCAGCCTTCCAACTAATGGAGAAGGCTTTCGCTGCTGCTGGCAGTACCAGACTGTCTATACCTCCGTCCTCCTCTGGTACACTGGTTTCACAAGTCGCACCTAGCGGACACCTGGTACAGGGGCCACAGGACGTATTCCCTCAGGAATCCCCTTTTCTCCTGTCTTCTCCAGCTTCTCCCACTGAGGAGGTCCACCAGAAAAGTTCTTGTAAGAGGAAGCACATGGACTCCACAGAGGAGTCCCTCACAGAATTCACAGATTTCGATGAGAGGGAAGGATCCCCTTGGTCACCCTCTGAGGTCTCCTTTGGTGATATCCTCGAAATCCTGAAACAGAGAGGTGACTGTCAGTCCTCTAATCCAACCTCTGAGGAGTCTGTGTTCCTGCAGGCCTTTCGTGCCCGGCCCCCTACCTCCTGGGTTACTCCACCTGCCGATGAACTTGTCCGGCTCATCGTGCAGCTTACCTGGAAGGCTCCTGATACCATCAAAGCTATTCCCCGGAAGCCAGATAAGATCTTGTCCCCTCCTGCTTCTGATCCCCATTGGTCCAGAGGTCTTCCTATGGATGCTTTGGTGGTGGCGGCCGCAACAAAAAAGGATCTGTTGGAAGAAGAAAGTCAGACTGTCCATCCGCCTAACAAAGAGTCCCGGGCCCTGGACAGGATAGGGAAGCGCACCTTTGCTTAAGCGACGTTTGCTATCAGGTCCCTGAATTATATGGCAAATTTTACCAGGCTTCAGTGGGATCTGGTTTCTGAGCTCTCTGAAACCTTGGCTGGTGCCGTGTCTGATGAGGTCCGTGACAAAGTGGCCACCATTGAATCTTTATCTAACTCCTCTATGCGACTGATATCTCATGCATCAGAAGGAGCAGCTAGAGCAGCAGGTTCAGCTGCGGTCTTGAGACGACACGCCTGGATGTGCTTGTGCAACTTCGTGGAACCTTTTAAGTCTTCCTTTCTTAATGCCCCCATTGAGGCCTCCTCTTTGTTTGGGCCCAAATTTAAAAGCACACTGGCCAGTTGTGAACAGGACAGTAAAACCCTTTCTGCCGTAGGTGTCTGTTATTCTTCCCCTCAACGTGCTTTCTCCCGAAACCAAAAGAGTGGGAAGATATGGTTCAAGAAGTCTCAGGGTCCTTTCCATGACACACAGGCCAAGTTCTATCAATCCTACCAGTGCTCCTGAAGAGCGGCCCAACTGCTTTCCTCTGGAGGTGGTTGGGGGACATTTCTCCTTGTACCCTTCTACCTGGCTAACCATCACCACCGATTCTTTGGTACAAAGGATTATAACCAGAGGTTATCATATCTCCTTCGATCTTTGTCCCGTCCCTTCAAAAAATCTTCCCTACGTTCCACCCAGTCAAAGGGAAGAAGCAGCACTAGAGATAGAAAAGCTGCTAAGAAGAAGAGTCATCCAGATAGTCCCTCCAGACCAGATAGGCTCCGGATTCTACTCAAGACTATTTTTGGTGCCAAAGAAAACCGGGGACTGGAGACCAATTTTGGATCTCAGTGTATTGAACAAGTTTGTGAGAGTACAAAAATTCCAGATGGTCACAATACAGTCTATCCTCCTGCTTTTGGAAAAAGACGATTGGATGTGCTCTATAGATCTTCAAGATGCATACTACCACATACCACATAAAGGTGGACAGGCCATCAAGAAGATTTCTGTGCTTCTGTGCGGGAGCCAGTCACTACCAGTTCAGAGTGCTGCCCTTCGGACTCTTTGCAGCCCCCAAAGTGTTCACAAAGTGCATGGCAGTTGTCACAGCTCACTTGCGACTTCAAGGATTCCAGGTGTTTCCATACCTAGACGACTGGCTCATTTCTGCCCCCACCAGACTTCTACTGGAAAAAGCCCTGGCATACTCGCTCCTCGCTGCTAAAAGGCTAGGCATAACCATAAACTGGCAGAAATCCAATCTCACCCCATCTCAGTCGACAGAATTCATAGGGGTTATCTTGGACACAAAAAACTGCAGAACTGCTATTCCAGCGCACAGAATTCAAAGGATAAAGCAACAACTAATTCCAATCCTTTCAAAGGAAAAATTCACGGCTCACTCGGTTCTACAGCTGTTGGGTTCCATGGCAGCCTCCATCACCATTGTTCCCCTGGCCAGGTTTCACATGAGGCTTCTATAATGGCTACTGCTCACCCAATGGTACCCTTTTTAGCATCCTGTTTCAGCCATGATTCGAGTATCCCACAGGTGCAAACAGGATTTAAATTGGTGGATGAAACACCATCTCTCACAGTGGTCTTGCCCCTTCTCCCCCCAGCAACCCAAGGCCACAGTGACCATGGACGCCTCCTTGATGGTGTGGGGGGGCTATTTCAGGGACAGACAGTCCATGGCATTTGGTCCGAATTTGAGGCCCACCTGCATATAAATGTTCTAGAGCTGAGGGCAGTGCTTCTGGCGTTGCAAGCATTCCAGCCCCTGCTACCGTCTGGGACAATTGCGATTCAATCAGACAACATGGCAGTGGTCTGGTACATCAACAAGCAAGGTGGAACCAAATCTTACCCTCTTTGTTGAGAGGCCGTGAGGATATGGCACTGGGCGATGGCTACCAACCATTTTCTTCTAGCAAAGCACATTTCCGGGAGTTCCAACATGATAGCAGACAGACTCAGCAGGTGCATTCTTCAACCTCACGAGTGGTTCCTGAATGCCTTGATAACAGTGGAGATCTTCCACCGCTGGGGCCGTCCTTGCTGCGACCTCTTTGCATCCCCGACCAACTACAAATGCAGCAACAACTTTGCCCTGATTCCCCCTCTGGGGCAGTCACCCAGGGACGGTCTAGTCCACGATTGGCCCTCGGGTCTTTCTGAAGAAAGCCCGTCGGTTGAAGAGCAAGGTGATCCTCATAGCACCATATTGGCCTCGACAGATTTGGTTCCCCTTCCTTTGGCCTCACCTACTAGATCGACCATGGAATCTCCGTACAACCCCGGAGTTGATCTCACACCCACAGAACCTGATTCATCACAACTTGAACAGCCTGAAGCTCACAGTTTGGCTACTCCAATTCCCTTCATTGCCAGGCAGAATGATCTTTATTTACCAGTATGTGATATTCTCATTGCTTCTCGTCAGTCTTCCACCAGAATTACTTATCTGAGCAAGTGGAAAAGGTTTACCTGTTGGCTGAAAGATAAACAAGTAGACTCCTTTTCAGCACCAGTGTCAATAATACTAGACTATCTGGCCGACCTGTTTCAATCGGGTCTATCGGCCTCTACCATTAGAGTACATTTGGCTGCAATTTCTAATTTTCATGAGGGTGTCCAAGATTCCTCTCTTATGTCCCATAAATTGTGCAAGACCTTCATAAAAGGTGTGAATCATCTGAAGCCACCTTTTAGATAACATATTCAACCATGGGATTTATCATTAGTTCTACAAGCTTTGACAATGTCACCTTTTGAACCAGCCTCTTCTTGCGACCTCAAGTATTTGTCATGGAAAACCTAGTTTTTGGTCACTATTACTTCTGCCAGATGTATTTCTGAACTCCAAGCTTTATGTATCAAGAGTCCATACTGGATTTTTCATAGAGATAGAGTACCTGTGAGAACTAATCAGTCATTTCTGCCTAAAGTGATCTCTGAAATATCCATTAATCAAGCCATTGAATTGCCAGTTTTCTTTCCCAATCATTGAAACAGAGGAGAGTATTGCCTACATACCCTAGATATACACAGGCAAATCCATTTTTACTTAAACAGGACTAAACCCTTTCGTAAATCTGAACAGTTATTTTTGGCCTTCTCTGGACCTAGATTAGGATCTGCTGTTGCTAAGGTCACATTAGCTAGATGGTTGAAGGACTGTGTGACCTTTATTTATACACAACGTAAACCTCGTTGCCTACTACCGTGAAAGCGCATTCAATAAGGTCGGTGGCAACTTCTGCTGCCTTTCATGCCAGAGCTTCTTTACATGATATCTGTGCTGCTGCAACTTGGGCTTCGCCTCATACCTTCATCAATCATTACAAATTGGATTTGGCCTCCAGGGGAAGAGCATCTTTCGGTTCTATGGTGCTCAGGAATGTCCTTCCATGAGAACCTTTTTTGACTAAGGGAGTGCCTGTTGATGCCATGGTGGTGGCGGCGACCACCAAGAAGGAAATGTCTGAGACTTCCTCATCTATCCATCCTCCTAACAGAGATTCTAGGATCATGGATAGAAATGGGAAATGTATGTATAGTTCAGCGACTTTTTCTCTTCAATTACTGAACTATTTAACCCACTTCACTAGAGATCTCCTGAAAGAGCTAGGAGATACTGTCCAGGGTACGGTAGCTGCAGGGGTTTCTGACAGTTACCAACCAGCTTGCTACTCTAAACTCGATTGTGAACTCATCCATGCATGTCATATCTTACGCAGCTGATGGTTCGAGTAGGGCCGGAAGTTCAGGCATTGCTCTGCATAGACATGCCTGGATGCATCTCTGTTCCTTCGCAGAGCCCTTCAAGTCTTCATTTATCAACACCCCATTTGATGGCTCATCCTTGTTTGGGCCCAAGGTCAAGGAAACTTTGCCCAGGCGTGAGCAGGAAGGAAAGACTCTGTCTGCCGTTAGAGTCCGCTTTTCTAATCCTACTTGGAGGTCCGCAACAGCAGGGTGACAGAGGTAAATTCTCTGGTCAGCCCTACCAGCACTCCTGAAAGGAGGCCGGGTTGTCCTGCTCTGGAGGTAGTCGGGGGTTGCTTGTCTTTATACCCAGAAGCCTGGCTAGACATAACATCCGATACCTGGGTACAAAGCATAATCTCCAGAGGGTATTTCATACCCTTCTCTTTCCCCCCTATTCCTGTCAAGAGAATCCCAGATGTTCCACCCAGTTTCAGGGAACAAGCAACTATAGAGGTCCACAAGTTGTTATAAAAAAGTCATCCAGCCAGTCCCAGCAGACCAAACAGGATTCAGAACGTACTCAAGATTCTTTTTGGTTCCAAAGAAAACAGGGGACTGGAGATCTATCTTGGACCTCAGCAGACTCAACCAATTTGTGAAGAAAGAGAAGTTCCGAATGGTCATGCTTCAGTCCATACTTCCCTTTTTAGGGAAAGGTGATTGGATGTGCTCCATCGATCTCAAGGACACGTACTACCATATAAAGATGGACAGGCACTCCAGAGATCATCTGCATTTCCGGCTGGGAGCCAATCACTATCAGTTTCAAACCCTGCCCTTTGGTCTCACTACAGCCCCCAGAGTTTTCACCAAATGCATGGCAGTGGTCACTGCTCACCTGAGGCATCTAGTGTTCCAGGTGTTTCCATACCTAGACGATTGGCTCCTTACCTCCACCACCAGGCATCAACTGATTCAGGCAACCGAATCCACTCTGACACTGTGCAACCAATTAGGCATTACAGTCAACTTCGAAAAGTCTGCCTTGTCGCCATCGCAGCATATCATCTTTATAGGAACAGAGTTAGATACCTCAACCATCACTCTACGTCTTCCAGCCAAAAGGGTCTCACTGCTTCGCCAGCACATTGCCTCATTGGTGTCAAAGAACAGAGCTCCAGCCACAGAGGTCTTGAAAGTATTAGGTTTGATGATGGGAGCAATATTAGCCATTCCTCTCGCAAGGCTGCATATGTGAATTCTTCAATGGCTTCTGTTCACCCAATGGTCTTACCAGGAATTGCCAATGAACCATGTGATCCTGATCACAAACTCATGCAAGAGGGACCTTCAATGGTGGTTACGTCTCTTCATGTCACAATGGGACGACCCTTTGTGCTCCCCCCCCAGTAGCCACTGTGACCACGAACGCTTCCTTGATAGGGTGGGGGCATTTTCAGGAAAAGACTGCCCAAAGCACATGGATGGATCAAGAGTCACATCTGCATATCAATGTTCTAGAGATGAGAGCAGTACTTCTGGCATTGCAGTATTTTCAGGACTCTCTTCCTCTAAGAACGATTACAATTCAGACAGACAACATGTCAGTGGTCTGGTACTTGAACAAACAGGGCAGAACCAAGTCTTACCCCCTTTGTCGAGAAGCCCTCAGAGTATGGCAATGGGCTGTGTATCCCAGCATTTTCTGTTAGCAGCACACATCCCAGGGAAATCCACCGTGATAGCGGGACAAGCTGAGCAGAGCAATTTTGTTGCCTCACGAGTGGTCTCTCAGCCAAGACATTGCGGACAGGATTTTCCGCAAATGGGGCCAGCCTTGCTGTGAATTTTTTGCCAGTCATATCAGTACCAAATGCAGAAGCTGCTTTGCCCTGATACCACCTCCGGGACATTCCCCAAGAGACGCACTCATATACGATTGGCCTCCGGGTTTCCTATATGCATTTCCTCCAATCCCATTGATACCCAGATTTTTACAGAAAGCGAAGTTGCTGGGAAGGACTGTCATTCTTATAGCCCCCCCATTAGCCTCGACAGATTTGGTTTCCCTTTCTTCAGCATCACCTGCTGGAGGATCCATGGATCCTGGACCCAGTTCCAGATCTGCTGACACACCCATCAGGGGACCTTCATCCTTCATTGCAGTCACTGAAGCTAACTGCTTGGCTGATCCAGTTCCCCACATAGCCAGGCTTCATTCCCTGTCGTACGACGCATGACAAATTCTATTGTCTTCCCATAAGCCTTCCACCAGAAAATTATATCGCAGTAAGTGGAAGAGGTTCTCCATTTGGGCAGGCAAACAAAAATTGATCCTTTTCACGTCGTCCATTCTAGATTTTTTCACTATGATTTTTAAGGAGGGAGCAGCAGCTGCTACAATTCGGTTTCAGTTAGCTGCTATATCCAATTTCCATCTTGGAATTGATGGCCCATAAGTTATCTAAGGCTTTTCTCAAAGGTACTTTTCACATGAGGCCCCCACTGAAGTCTCCTTATTCTCCTTGGAGTCAATCTCAAATAATTATTTCCCCCTTGTGATCTTAAATTTCTGTCCTGGAAAACTATTTTTCTAGTGGCCATTACTTCTGCCCACAGAGTGTCAGGACTTCAAGCATTATCTATCAGACCTCCTTATATGATTTTCCATGCTGATAGAGTATCTCTCAGAACAAACCCCTCCTTTTTGCCTAAAGTCTGTTCTGAGTCTAGTATCAGTCAGGTCATTGAGTTTCCATTCTTCTTTCCCAACCATTCCAACAAAATAGAATACATGCTGCACAAACTTGACTTGCACAGACAGCTCAGATTTTATCTTGATAGAACTAAGGATATTAGGAAATCAGATCAACTTTTTGTATCCTTTTCGGAGGCCAGAAAAGGTAGACCAGTGGGTAAAACAACCCTTTCAAAATGGTTATCTGATTGTATCTCATTTGTTCATGCAACTGCTAACATACCCTTGCCACACAAGGTAAAGGCTCATTCAACCGGAGCCATTTCTACGTCTTGTGCTTTTCTAGCTAAATTGCCCCTTGATAACATTTGTGCTGCAGCCACTTGGTCTAAGCCTCATACTTTTATCACTCATTACAAAGTGGATAAGGCCTCCAGGGACAGGGCTTCTTTTGGTTCTATGGTCCTGTAAAATGTACTCCCGTGAGCCACCCAGGATTGCGGGTGCTAGGGACGCTACCCATCAGTGAGAATAAACGGCAAGATTTAACAACTTCACATAAAGAAGTTATGTACTTACCATAACGTTCCATGTGAGTTGTTTATCTCACCTTTATTCTCACGTCCCTCCCTCCATCCCCCACCTGGCTGACATTTGACTCAGAGGCTAATATCATCCTGGTTGTTCAATTCTTATTATTCTTTTTCCTTTTTGGGAGAGTGGACATCTTCCAGGTATATAGTACACGCAGCAAACAAGATCTAAGGTAATTCCAGCCGTGCATCATGGGATAAGGGGCTTGGTCTTGAGCTATTGCTAAACCTTGAGCTTTGCTATTGGCCATGTCGGAGCCGAGGCTCCGAACCCAGCAGTGAGAATAAAGGCGAGATAAACAACTCACATGGAATGTTATGGTAAGTACATAACTTCTTTTTTTCACAGCTTGTGTGTTATCTAACTCAAGCATCACTTGCAAAAAATTAGACTTGTTAGTAACAGCCTGCATTTCATTACTGGAACCTGTGTTCTGAGAGACTGCATCTCAATCTATCTGCAAATATACAGAGCCGAGTATATTTTTTTGGTTTTAGAGTTTGTACTGTTAATTGTTACTTAGATCTCTCCTGAGTCTGTTTTGTCCCACCCACCCTATTTCTGGCTTGTAGTTTAAATTTGGTGGCTTTTGCAGTTGCCCGCCCCACTGTAGATTTGATCTGGGACACTCCCCCAGTCCCATTTCTTTACTACATTCTATCTAATAAACTCTTCCTGCACTTGCTTTTAGTCCTTTCTAATTTAACTTTATTTTTGTAAACTGTGTTTGGTCTAATATTGTTACATACTCAAGCGTGCTAGCTTGCACTGCATGTGAATTGTTTTTACTGCTGTTTTAGCTACTTTTCTGTAAAAAAAAAACAAAAAAAAACAAACTGTAAGCCTGTTTCCTACCTTTCCTGTAACTAGTGTTGCAGATACAGATTTGCTGTATCCATGACTGTATATAAGCTTCTGAGCCCCCCACCCCCCAAGCCTTTCTGTGTTGCCTTCTATCTTACCAGTGGGAGTGGTAAGCACTAGGTAACCTGTCTACCACATAAGGAGTGGTTCTGGCCCAGAAATTGTAGTTATTGGCCGTTTGGGCAATCTTTTCCATCTCTCTCAACTTTCCAATTTGAAAGCCTGCATTTCCACTTGTTTCTGTCCTGTAACTCATCTAGTACAAAACAGCTCTTGTACTCACTTTCCTCACTTATCTAGAGGAAAATAGTTTTTTATTCGAGCATGTCCAAGGGTCAGCTCCCAGTGTTCTCTCCTGTCTATCTGATGAATCTGGGCATCTTGAGGCAATGTAGAAATTCCCTCATGTACACAGACAACCCTCTCCTCCTACCACCCAACACTGCAACCTGTGAGAGATGTACTTATCTAGCCAAACTGGAAGTAAAGCTCTCTCCAACCAAGACTGAACTTGACAGTCAAGAGGAGAAGGTAAACATTTGCACCACACCACACTCATCACATAGTCTCAGTAAATCTACACCACCAAAGTCCACACATAGTAACACAAAAACATTCGCAGAGGCTCTCAATAATAATCTGTCTAAGCAACAGAGACCTCCAAAGCAAAAACGCAAGTGACCTCCATCCCCCAACACAACCCAAGTGACACATAGCCCACAGACTCAGTGTACCACTCAACCACAGCCAGGAAGGCAAAACAACGTACCCACCGCACTAGTCATATGTGACTCTATAGTCAGGCACACTGATGTCCCACTCACCAGGCTAAACAAGGAGAAGGTTACTGTCAGCTGCCTGTCTGGTGCCAGGATCCGCCACATAACCCATGCAATCAGGTCACTCCACAACAAGTACAAATATGACTCTGTCATTGTCCATGTTGGTGTGAATGACTTGAGATGCACCTCCCTGGACTACATGAAAAGAAACATGGAAGAGCTCTCCGATCTTGTAGCCCAGGCAGGTATGACCCTAGCCCTGAGTAGCATTTTGCCATTGCACAGAATTATAACGCAGTACAAGGACAAAATGATTGACTTCAACAATTGGCTAAGCTTCTGGTGTCATTCTAAGGGGATCCAGTATCTGTCTGCTTGGGATGACATGGTCGACAGACCACAATGCTTTGCCACAGATGGCCTGCACCTGTTGCCCCTGGGATTCTGGATACTGGCTAAGGCTCTTGCCGCCCCTATAGTGCCTTTTTTAGGCAAGGTTCAAATGACAAATTCACCACCGTAACAGGAACAGGCAAGCAAAAAGTGAGGGTAATTCTACTCAATGCAAGAAGTCTAAATCTCAAAATGCACTCACTCGAGGCACTCCTTAAAATGGAGAACAACAATATCTGTGCAGTGACTGACACCTGCTTCAAGGCTCCAGAGAGCACCCCTGCACTACCAGGCTATAACTCATACCACACTTTTCGGCCATGTAACCTGGACAGAAACACCAAAGGCAGAGGTGGGTCCATATTCATTAAGGATATCCACACCTCCAGGCTAGTTGCTCAGCATAATGCATCCGAGGTTATCCAAGTGCAACTAACTCTGGGAAAAACTGCAGTCCAAATTGTAGCTTGCTACAGATCCCCCACCATGCCCCAGGATTCCCACTCCTCTTTTCTTGATGTACTGGAAAATATTAGGGTTCAACCAAACACCCTAATAATGGGCGACTTCAACTACCCCACCATTAACTGGGAAAACTACTCGTGTACCAACTCCTTAGCTTAACGCTTTATGGAATTCATAAACTCCAATGCCCTGGATCATCTTATCCACACCCCCACCAGGGACAACAATATTCTAGACCTAGTCATTACCAACATGAGTGACCGGTGTTCCACACCTGATGTCAACTCCTCGTTGGTCCTGTCCTGGCCATAAGCTAATCACCCTTGATATCCACATCCTGCCCCCACCCCCCATTAAGGAAACCACGGTAAAACATTTCTCCAAAGCCAACTTCATGCTTCTTAAGACAGAAGTGGTGAACTTCATGACATCCATGCAGATGGACAATACAGTTACAACTGCTGAAACCTACACAAATGCACTCTATAAGCACTTACACGACTGCATGAGTCATGCTATCCAAAACAGAACCAAGACGCTATCCTCCAAAAAAAGGAAGCCAATCTGGTGGTCCCCTGCCATAAACAAACTGTACAACAGAAGGAAGAAACCGTTGCAAAAGAGAGAAACATCCCATGAGTGGAGGAGCTTCCCTGGTCAGCCTCAGTAAGAAGCTGAGATTCCTTATAAGATCCTCCAAAGCTAGCTACGAAAACAAAATCGCCAGTAATTCTAAGGACAACCACAAAGCATTCTATAGCTATGTCAAGTATCTCGATGATAACACCCAGATCTGCTCTGAGTTACAGCACAACGGCATGAAAATTACAGAACCAACTGATATTGCCAACATCCTGGCAGACAGGTTCAGTGCTAACTTTACCCCCCTCACCCCCTAAAGGGCCCATATCTATACAGGATGAATGCAGTGTCCCTGTAATCACAACTATGCAGGTAAAAGCTGCACTCTCTAAAGCCAAAAACACAGCATCCATGGGACCGGACAACATCCCAGGCTGCTTTTTACATGAACTTCAGAACAAACTGGCTCCCCACTTAAGCACCATGTACAATAATAGCCTCGCATCAGGCTTTGTGCCCACTGAATGGTGCACAGCAACAGTTATCCCACTCCACAAAGGGGGAGCCACCACTGATCCTGGGAACTATTGACCTTTTAGCCTGACGAGCCTGGTCTGCAAGGCCATGGAACGTATCATCATGGAACTCATAAACAAAGACATTGGTAACCTCCAAACTCTGGATCCCACCCAGTTTGGGTTTGTGAAAGACAGATCATGCCTCCTGAACCTGATCGACTTCTTTGAGGCAGTCACCAAAGCCGTAGATGAGGGTAAGGTGGTTCACACAGCCTATCTTGACCTCGCCAAGGCTTTCGACACCATCCCCCATTCTGAAATTATAGCTAAACTCACTAAACTAGGTATAAATCCCTACGTCACAAGATGGGTTGCCAACTGGCTGACTGACAGAACCCACACTGTAAAAGTTGCAGACTCCAAATCTGACCTCAAACCAGTGAGAAGTGGAGTACCACAGGGTTCAGTCCTGGGACCTTTCCTGTTTGATATCTACTTTTCTGAAGTACAGGCTAACACAGAAGGCCTCTGGCTAATGAAGTTCACAGATGACTACAAACTAGGAGCCATAGTCAAGTCACCAAATGATGTGGATGTCCTACAGAAGGGTCTCGCTGAGACAGATGCCTGGTGTCATAGCCATGGCCTCAAGCTCAATGCCAAAAAGTGCATTGTCATCCCCTTTGGTAAAAACTCTGTACCCATGAACTACCACATAGGCAGCAATCTACTTAACACCGAATGTGTGATGAGACCTTGGGACCCAGGTGGCCAGCAGTCTCTCCTTTAATAGCCACATCGCCACAGTAGTCAGAAAGTCCTTCTACGTGGCACACCTCATCATAAAAGGGTTCTCATCCAGGAAAAAAGAGGTCATTGTTCCCCTTTTCTTGACACTCATTAGACCCATTATAGAGTACAATGCCCCTTTTGGAGTGTACCTCACAAGACATCTGCAGCAGCTGGAAAGGCCACAGAAGTGCCTCACAAAGAGGATTACTGGCCTCAAACAAATGCCCTACACTGACAGTCTCAAAAAACTCCAGCTTTAGTCCGTAGCATATCACCTACTTCGAGGTGATCTCTGCCTAACATATATAGCTATGTCAAACCCAGAGCTGTTGGACATGCTACACCTAAAGAAATCCCAATCCCTCCGAGCTACACGCTCTAGGGACATAAACCCTGTCACCACAGTAAACACTACATGCTGGAGGGATAGATTCCTGTCCCAGAGACTTCCCATACTCTGGAATAGACTACCCATCTATGTCAAGCAAAGTTCTTCATTAGCAATCTCCAAGAAAAATCTTGATGAGTGGATGGGAAATAGGAAATACACCCCGGGGATCACTTCTGTGTCTATGCTCGCCAGTGGCACAGGAAAATTACTTTCTTGGATGGCGTAAGCCAGGGAACCTTGTTGGCTAGGCCTACGTAGACCCTTGGGCCAATAGCCTAGTACCTATCTATGAACCTATGAAGTAGTTTAAGTAGTTTGTATGATTTTCTGTATCTGTTTCACATTATCAGTCCTCTGTCTTGCCCTTTGGACTTTCCACTGCACAAGGAGTATTTACACAGTGTATGACTCCAGCAGTTGCTTATTGGCTTAATGTAGACTTCGAGGCTTTTGCATCTTTCCATTTTTGGACAGTTGTCTTATATCTGCTGAGAATTTCTCCAGCTTTTAAGAGTCTTTATCAACTATTCAGAATGTTCTACTCAGTCTGGGTTTCCAAATCAACATACAGAATTCTTCTCTCATCCTTTCTCACACAATTGTTTTCCTGCATGTTTGTTAGATTCTACTCTGGGAAGAGACATTCTTTTTCCAGACAAAGTAGGGATGTTCAAACTGTTCATCCTGCGTTTTTCCAGTCAAAGCCAGATATCTGCAAGGGAATTTTTCAAGATATTGGGGTGTATGGCATCCAACATTCTCATGCTTCCTCTGGACAGACTCCACATGAGAAAAAATCATTATTAACTCAGGTCTGTCTGGGCAACATATCTTCACCCTTTACCTTTTCAGATCCCTGAAGCAGTAGCTACCCCTCCCTCCAGTCCCTTCTTTCCATGTGATTTTTTGATATTGCCATGCTATGGCTGTATCTGCCATTTTGTATATTGTTTATCTTTTGGTATATTTCCTAGTATTATTACTTTCAGGGCAGTTGCTCAATTTCCTGGGCAATAAAACTCTAAATGTTTTAGCTGTCTAACTTTCCTTTGTCAGAGGTCCTCAAGCTCCAGACAGAGTGTGTAGCATAGTTGACTGGTCAGTGAGGGTAGGACCCAAATAGCTTAGGCTACTGCAACAGTTATCAATTAGAAAATGCTCACTTACACAACTTTACGTTACTTGGCATAGCAGTGGATGTTTGAATAGATCACTATTGCAGTAGTATAACTCACTCTCTTTCCACCTTAGCTTTCTTCCTCTTGCTAGGGTGGGATACCCTTAAGTTTTACTTTTAAAACAGGATCTTACCAGTGGCGGCTGGTAACTTCAAATCAAGGGGGGGGGGGCTGCAGGAGACAATTGAATGGGTGGGGCCAATAAGAAGGGGTTAACCAACTAGAAAGGGGTGGAGCTATGCTCAAAACCACAACAACTGGCACTTTAATTAAATATGCTGCCCTGGGTGCCAAACCATCATTATGATTGTCCAATTAAGACAAATGAGGTGCAGAAGAAAAAATATTTCAATGCATTGGCTACATGACAGCTTACTTAATATCTAGATGGAAACAAAAAGGTGTGAGGCATGAAAAAATAAATGACTCTTTACATACATTACTGGAATGTCAGTTAAAATCAAATATAAAAAAACAAACCGCACTCAACTCAAACCACTTCTCCTTGCACTGCAGTTCTAATTATAATTTATATTCAGCTTTATAAAAGCACCAATATGCTGAAAGTAGCAATCTCTGTGATACCCCCACTCCCCACTTGTAAAAATGTTTTTTATCTAAAAAAGACCTGCTGCCTGACAACTGTCTACCTGTTTCATGGGGAAAACGTGATCAATGTAAAAAAAAATGAACAGCGAACAAGAAACAAGCTCAAGATAAATTGCTTGTGATTACTGAACAGGTTATGGACCACACATGATAGATTGGCATGCTGTTTAGTTTATGGGTAAAGCCTGCAAAGATGACTGAAAGTCTCCAACAAATGTAATGAGCTTCTGAAAATACTGTGATCTTGTCCTTTATTACAAATACTGTCATATGTATTTCAATACCTAAGGCTTATTTTTATTTTGTTTTACATTTGTTTACCGGGAAAGTCCGACTGGATACATGTCCATTTTCAGCGGAGGCCCAGGGTGAAAAGCTCCAACATCATATTACATATATGAAAGAACAAATAAGCAGCCTAAGTACATAGGATTTCTATGAAGGAAATACTTATGAGTAAATTTCAAGTAATTACTTACAAGGTTTTGTTGTATATATTACATACCATGCCATACATTTTCAGTTTTCTTTTACCAAGGTGTACATTAGTTTAATACAGTATATGTCATTGAGTTAGAAGGAACATATCATTTAATTTAACAAGTATACCAGGGGATGCAGGAGATCTCTGATGGAATCCTTTCGACCAGTGCAGTGTGGAGGGTTAGCCAGGGGTATATCATGAACAAAGCCAGCTGTTTTCATAATGAGTTTTTAAGAGTAATTTGAAATGAGTGAGAGAGTGAATTCCAGGTTCTGGCAATAGTGCATGCAAAGAGCGATTTTCCAGCATTGTTTCTATGTTTGATGACATGTATGAGGTTTTGGTTAGTAGATCTTAAGGGTCTGATGGTTATGTAGGGTTGTATTAGTTACAGAGGTGCTGGGATTTTGTCAGGAAAGTACTAGAGCTTATGTGCTAATGAGAGTTGATTGAGTAGGAGTAGGTGAGGCAACTCCAGCCAGTTGAGTTGCTTGAGGGATAGACAGTGGTGGGATCTATAGGAGGCATCAGTTGCAAACTTGGTTATCTTGTTGTAACAAGATTCCATTTTGTTTAGTTCTGGAGATTAGTCATAATGGGGGAGGCATAAAGGAGGATGGATAAGAGATGACTTCTTGCTATGGTGGCTTTAGTATGTTTAGTTATGAACTGTTTGTTCCTGTAAAGGAGGCCAAGCTTTTTATTTGCTTTCTTGATTGTTTGTGCTGTGTGTATGTCGAATTTTAGGTTGTTGTCTATTTCAACGCCTAGCAGTTTTGTGTGTGCAGTTGGGGAGGTCAGAGTATTGTCAGTGGCTGTTATTGTAAATTCATTGCTTAGTGGAAAAGTTCTACCAGGGCTAAAGAGCATTAGTTTTTTTTTTTTTTAGGATTAAGTATAAGTTTAAAGTTAGTGAACCATGCTTCACCTAAAGTAAAGTTATTTTGAGTGAGGGTTTGAAGTTCCTTTAGAGTAGGGGCGGCACAGAAAATTAGTGGTGTCGTTTGCATATTGCACTATTGAGGCAGAGGGGGAGGGGGGAGCTATTTGGTTTGTAAATAGGGAGAACAGCAGAGGACCAAGGATGGAACCCTATGGGACTCCTATGGCTACTGGTAATAGGGAGGACAATTGGTCTTGTCATAGGACTGCTTGCTGACGGCCTGATAAATAGCAGCTAAACCATGATATAGTGGAGGAGCTCATGTTAAGGGAGGTTAGAGTTTCTAGGAGAATATGGTGGTTGAACATATCAAATGCTTTAGATAGGTCTAGGAATATGGAGGATACGAATAATCCTTTGTTCCTATGGTAATTGACTGTGTTGGTAAATGAGAGTAATGCTGTGGTGGTGCTATGGGAAGGTCTAAAGCTGTGCTGGGAATTAGATAGTAGATAGGTTTTTAGGAGGTGATTCATTAGTTGAGAGTGAACTACTCTCTCTAATATTTTTGACAGTGAGGATAGAATTGCGATTGGGCGATAGTTTGTCAGTTCAAGGGAGGTACCTCCCTTGTGGAGTGGAATAATATGTGATATTTTCCATGTGTCGGGGACTTTACATTCTGCAATAGACCTATTTATGAGTGTAGATACGGGATAGGCTATTGCCTCTGCAGTTAATTGAAGGAAGTCTGCTGGAAGGTTGTCAATGGCTGGTTTGGTTGGTTCACGTTTTTTGAGGAGTTTGGCTAGTAACTTAGTGAAAACTGGTTGCAGAAAGAAGCTGGGGGGCAAGTTTAGAGAACTGGGGTGAGTAGGGGTAGTTGTTGGAATTAGGCCTCTGGCACTCTTTTGGGTGTTGGCAAGGGCTTGGACTGTATTAGTAAAGTAGTTGTTAAATTGAGTGGGGGTGTCTTCCAGGTTGTTTGGTAATACAGGGGTAGGGGTAGTGGGTTTCCCTGGGTGTAGTAAACTCTTTAATGTGGCCCAGAATTATTGGGGGTGGTTAGCATATTTTTCCTGTGTGGTTTTGTAGTAGTTGGTTTTGTCAAGTTTAATTTGCTTTTTGGCTTTATTGCGAAGTTCCAGATATTTTTGTCTAAAGGAAGTGGTTTTGGATTTCTGGTATTGCAGCCAGGTTTTGTCTCTTTCTTTCATTATAATCTTTGTATCGTTAGATAGCTATGGGACATAGATCTGACTCTGATGGTTCGGGTGGTGCATGATGGTTTAAGATGTTTAGGAAGGTTGAGTTGAAGTATTGCATGGCTTCATCAAAGGGTGGTTGTTTTAGGAGGGTCCAGTTGCAGTATTTTAGTGCCTTTATTAGATTGTTGGCTTTGAGGGACTTTTTGTTGCACACTACTCTGAGGATGGGTTGGTTAATCTAGTGGGATCTGTTCCTAATAAGATAGGTTGCTTGATGGTCACTGAGACTGTCTGGAAGACAGCCTGACTGATATACGAGAGTGGGGTCAGATAAAAGAATCCAGTCTAGGACGGACTCACATTTGGTTGCTTTGTCAATTCTAGTGGGGGTAAATATAATTTGGGTGAACCCATGAAGGTTAATGTAGGCAGAGGGATTGTGTTTGGTACACTCAGACCAATCAATATTAAAATCACCTAATATAATAGTTTCTTGTGGAAGAGAGGATGATATCCAGTTTAGCAGGTTTTCCAGTATAGTAATATTATTGTCAGGAGGAATATAGCCACCTGCAATAATAATGTCTTTGTTGGTGTTTAGCTTTAATTTAGCAAGAATCAGCTGTACACCTTTGTTATCATGTGAGTTACAGTTTATTTGTTCTATATCGAGATGGTTTTGGAATAGTATTGCAAGTCCACCACCTTTTTTCCCTAACCTGTCTCTACGTATAATATTGTAACCGGGTGCAGTAATCACATTGTTGTGGTGTTCTGGTTTAAGCCAGGTTTCAGTTAACACAGCGATTTCAGGTTTGTGAACAGCTAAAAGGGCATGAAGGTCCTGAGTTTTGTTAAGTATGCTTCTTACGTTCAAGTTTAATAGGAAGAGAGATGAGGTAGGCCTTACGTATATGGGATTTGGTTGATTTAGGTTTGAGTTGGTTGATGTATTGGGTCCTGGGTTAGGGTGTATGTCTCCACAGCAAGTGAGTTTTTGGAGAAGGTATAGATAGAGTTTAGCTAGTTTGAGTGTTATTTTGATTTGTTTTTGGGAATAATGAGGGTTACTTTTGTTTGTACGCTTACTATATAAGTAGGAAAAAGGTTTGGTGGAGGTAAGGTCATTTGGTGATATAGGAAAGTTTATTAGCTTTTTTGCACTGGTAAATAATTGGTATGACCTGTTTGTGGGGTATAGACATAAAGTTTTGTGTGGTAGGAGGTAAGGAAGGAGAGAGTGAATGGTGCAAGTATGGTTAATGGGTATAATAAAGGTTTAAGAAGATGGGTGTTGTGTGGGGAGTACATGGTATGGGGTAACTGGAGAAGTGGGAGCATCTAGGAGTAAATTGTTGAACTGTAACGGTTGGATGGTGGGAGAGAGTGTAGTGAACAGGGTGTAGTGAGGTAAAATAGTAATGGGGTGTTATAGGTGAAATGAGATTGGTTAATTAGGTGCAAGAGTTGATTTGGTGGGTGTGGCTAGTAACTATAAATGTGTGTTATGGGGTGGGTGGGAATGGGGAAGGGTAGGGGAGCGACATGAGCAGAGCGGGGCAGCACCGTCCTAAGGATGAAGCAGTAGTTGAAAGAAAGACAATCAGTCAGTGTGAGGATAAGGTTCTCTATATAGGAGATATGTGCAGCTTGGTTTAATGGTTGTTCATTTTGTTTCTGCACAGATCTATGGAGTGGGATAGAATCAGCTGCTAAGCTGGGAGCAAGTCTAGTGAGATGAGTGGTGAGACTGTGGTATGGGAAGGGAGGCTATGGGACTGAGGTAGTATACAGTGAACTAGTGTGGGAGACAGAGGTGAGAGTGGAGACCAAACAGAGAAGAATAAGGTGGTAAGAGTGGGTATTCCTGAAGGAGTAAGAGAGAAAAGGGAAAAGGCTAGCAGAGTGAGTGGTAGGTATAAGGCTAGGTATGAGGATGGGTAGGTTGGAAAGCCCACGTACAGATCTGTGAGTGCAGGGGTAGTGTGGTGGTGGGGGACACAGGGAGGTGCGGTAGCTGAGCAGGGACAGTAAGTTTAGAGAAGGATAGGAATTACAGTAATAGATGTAGAGATAGTATCACATACATTATTCAGTCACTGCACTGTTGCTGGAGAGGAACTTCCACCGATGGATCAGTACTCTTTAAGAGGGAGTGGGTGGTCTTCAAGGCTGGTTGGGTTTAGAAAATGACCCTTTTCTTTTTTTATTTTTAAGTGCCAGGGACCTGTAAAACAAAGGTAGAGAAAGAAGATAAGGATGTGATAGTTATACAAGATAGTAATGACAAGTAGGGTGAATACAGGATGAGATTAGGAGGGGGGTATTGCTTAGAAAAGGAGTAATTGCAGGGACAGACAGAATGAAGAGTGATGACAGGGTGCTAGAGACCTAAGACCCTAGATACATTATCTAGTTATGTAAATATTCTCTGCATGGCAGCAACAAAAAGGCTTTCAATGTCAGTAATTCTTTAACAATATGCTTATTAAAGCTTACTTGCATCTTACAATCTGATAAGCTTACCTGATGGTCATTAAAGCATTGCCACTTAAACACAGAGCAACAGGGACTGCAACAACATGCATTTTCTGAATAATAAGAAGCATAAATCAACAGTATAAAAATATGACAGAAAACCAGAACATTCTGCAAAATCAAGGACAGATGAAAAGCCACTGTAGTGCTTGTGTCTACCTTGGATGGGAGGATACTCTGCACACCTACACTGCATAACTGCTCCTTCCCTTGCTTGGACACATCAAGAGTCACTACATGGGGGAGTGGGGTAAAACAAGTATGTCAAAATGTATTTATAAATCAGGTTAAGTGAGCCTTTAACTTCCTTTTAAACAGGCATAATATCTGGAATCTATTTTTATTAAAAATACCATATCTTGATAATTTGTTTTTTGTAGTACCCTTGGATTCTTTCCAAACTATGGATATGATCCATGTTGTAACTGCACACTGTCAAACAATATTCAATATTAGGTCTTACCACTGGTTTGTAGATAGGCAGTAACACCTCAACACCCCTACTAGGTAATCCATGTAATATGTCCTTTATGGCTGAGTGTGTTTTCCCTATTACAATTTGTAGATTTTTATCAAATCACAGGCTATAAACAATGAGTTAAAGGTCCTCTACTGTACTGTCCATGGCGATATGCCTACTATCTGCTGCACAGAGGATCTTGACTTCTCAGCATTGAATATCATATTAGTATTACTTGCACACTCCTCAGTCTTATCCATAAATCCCTAAAATCCGGCTTATCTATCAAACTTGTTACAACACACACACACACACACACACACACACACACACACACACACACACACACACACACACACACACACACACACAGACATACAACCACACCTTAGTGTTATTTTCAAATGTACTAACTCATGTGCCTTCCTGATCTAGAAACTCTGGTATGAATATTGCAAACAGCTTTGGTCTGAACACCAATCCCTCTTGGGTGCCAATTATAGACTTAGTCTGTGACAGAGAGTCTACAATTCTAATTTTTCAGGTTTGTCTCTACTCAACAATTTGCATATCCTTCTACAGATGTAACTATTAACATTAAGTTTCCTCATTGTTTTCAAAAATTCCTTATGTGGCACTGAATCAAAGGCCTTTGCTAGAGCAAAATACAAAATGTCTGCCGAAGGCCCTAATCTACCACACACATCCTGCATTAGCTGCTAAAAATGTACCAGGTTTGTTAAACAAGAAGTTCCCAATGTAAATCCATACTGGTATATATCAAGATCTTTATTCAACCACCAAGTCAACCAATTACACCAAACAGATTCAAAACATTTGCTGTACTTGCAGCTTTTGTTCTTTCACATTTTAGTCCAATTACTTGAGCTTCTTAAGCAATTACTCCATCATAAGCATCTTTGCAGTACCTAATATGCATTCCATGTTATCACTAATTATGTATATGTATACTGTTTGGTAAGCATGGTGATGCTATACAGAACCAGCTGAGTCTGGCACCTTCTCTTCTTTTTCAGTTCACAAAGAAAGTAACTAACTGCTCTTTCTTTTCCTCTGTCAGTCTGACTGCAAGCCGAAAACTTTCACAAACCAACGGCAACATCCACATCCACTATCAATCCTCTTCCTAAGACAAGACACAAGAGACAAGTACAGTACTACTGTGCTAATGCTACTGATTGTTTCTCGCTCTCTTTTTTGACGTGGCAGTCCGAACCCCCTTCTAATTAACTGTGTGGTTAAACCGGATAGACTTCTGGGTATCACACTGATGCCATTTTTTTAATATGGACTTCCTTTACAGCAGTCAGATAGTAGATAGTTACGTTCTTAAAAAAAAAAAAAACGGAACTCAACGAGCATATGCAGTTCGAGTTCCGGGACTTTGCGGACTCTGTCAGAAGCACAACATCATTAGTGTTATACACAACATAACACAAAAAAAATATATTAATAATTTTTTTTTATTCATTTCAAATGTCATTACACTTCAGTCTTTTCCCTGGGAGGGATGCAGTCCTATAGCACGAGCTGCCCCTGGATCTTACAAGAAAGCTGTTGTGATTTTGTGCGTCTCTGCATCCCTCTTATACTAGATCATCCTCTCATGCTAAGGGTAGATGTACAACAGGTGAGAAAGGAACCTGAAGCTTTGTAGACTGGAAAGATATATGGTATCTGTAGTATGATACATCCCATATTGTAATAGCTACTGCAAGAGTGATCTATTCAAACATCATATGTTATGATAGGTAAACTGCACAAATGTACTTTTGTCATCACAATGAATTAAAGAAACTGACATCTATTCTCCAACACCTCTTTATTTTGCTTCTTCTAGATGCATTTTAAAATTCCTTCATATACGTTAACAGTTACTTTGTACTCCTTTTGTAAACAAATCAAAAAACCTTGCCAAAACATTTAAAGATTAAGGCTGTGAGCTGTATTTCCTGTGTTACAGGGATGTTATGTGATCCTATCTCGCCTACATTCTGAATGATGGGTTCGGAGCCGATCCCTCGGCTCCGACTCGGCACGCTTATGCCAAAGAGCGAAGTCTCTTATTGGCTGAGCTTACTATATCCCAGGATGCACCACCAACAGTCCCCCAGATCTCGTTTGCCGCTTAACTGCAAGGACGTGGTCTCGAGCTGGCTGGGCTGAGTAGCTTTATAACTACTTTTTTCATTCAGTTTTGTGCTTAAATTTTCAAAACAAAAGCCGTTTTAACGGCTATTGCTATTGATATTGATATTGTGTTTGATTGTGACTGAAATTTATTGTGTGTGAGTGTGTAGAGTTGGTTTGGCGCCCACTTTAATCCAGGGCCTTTTTGGTCAAACTCTCTGACTGAACTTTTAGTGTTCAAGTTCCCGGTTTTTACACTCAAGGTTGTGTTTTACACAGTGTCTGTAAGCCTTTGGCTTTTTGTCTTTACGATTCTCAGTATCTCTTAACAGTGATTAAATTTCCTGTCAGGAATTGTTAGCATTATGTCTCAAGCCCCTAGGCCTTCGGGCTTTAAAAAATGTACTAAATGTGCTTTCAAGATGTCTGTTACTGATGACCATCTACTTTGTGTTTACTGTTTAGGGGCAAAGCACTTGCAGGAGTCATGCAGCGTGTGTCACGCTTTTTCCTCTAGGGTCCTCCAGGAGAGGAAAAATAAATTAATTCTTAAAGGGTTGATTAAACCCTCTTTTGAAGAAGCCTTGTCTTCCGCTCCTACTCCTGCCAAAACCAGTCCGTCGGATCCGACTGCCAAGAGACCTAGGCAGGCCTCTCCTTCGGCTCCAAAGACTGCCTCGATGCCTCCGACTTGGAGCCGATGGCTGGGGCATCGAGGCGGAGTCACCGGCTCCACTGCTCGGAGCCGCAGACACTTCCTCCTCGGCGCCAAGTCTGCCTCGCCCGATGGAATCTGGTGTGTGTTTCCTCGGCACCGATTCTCATCGAGTCGCCTCGAGCCGGTCCCCTAGTCCATTGGGGCCGAGGAGAGGTCTTCTCGAACCCGTTCTGTTTCCTCTCGGTCTTCGAGAATGTCGGATTCTGATATAGACAGGGTGCTCCAAAGACTTTTCCAGTCCCGTCTTCAAAAATTGTTTCGGCTCCGACCCAGTTGGCTTCGGAGCCGATGGCCATGACCCATCCCATTGCTATTCCTCCTCCGACTGCGTGGAGATCTCAGAGTCGGCTGGACTTCTTCGGCTGGACCCGGGGTGATGTTTGGGACCGATGCTCGGTTCCGAGCCTCCGGACTTCCGTCTACTATCATGGCCCGGAGACTGACGCCCCAGGATTCTGGAGGTCCGGCTTTCAGGGCCATGAGGAGTGCCTTGGCCAAATCCTCTTCGCCATCTCACCAGCACCTTCCTGGGCGTGGAGACTGGATCCTTGGTAGTCCCCTGTCTATGGCCAGTGGAGCCGAGGCCTGAGGTTACCCCAGTGGGGTTCCCCTTCCTGAGGGTTTTTCGAGTCCTCTCAGAGGAACCCCCAAGGAAGAGATCGCAAGAGGAAGCACGTGGACTCCAGTCTATCACATCGGACACGGATATGGATGATGCAGAGGGTCCCTAAGTCGTCCTCGGATGATGTCTCCTTTGCAGACATCTTGGAGATCCTTAAACAACGAGGCGGCTGGATGTCCAAACCCTCTGCGGACGAATCAGTGCTCCTCAAGGCCTTTGGGGCTCAGCCCTCCGCCTCCTGGGTGTCTCCGCAGCTTCTGGATTTAGTTTGTGGATACTGTGGAACCAGTCCCTTAAACAAATTCTTATCTGCTCCCCGAAGGAGTTCCTTACCAAGGCGTGGCTGTAGATGCCATGGTGGTGGCATCTGCTACACAGCAGGACGTGGCAGAGGCTTCAACGTCCATCCATCCTCCTAATAAGGAGTCTAGGAGTATGGATAGGTACGGGAAGCGCACCCTGACTTCAGCGGCCTTTACCTTAAGGTCTCTGAATTATTTGGCACATTTTACTAGGCTTCAGAGGGATCTGGTCAAGGAGTTGTCAGACTCCTCTCGGTAATCTACTTGAGCAGCTAGCCCAATCCGTTAGCTCTCAGTTGGCTATCCTGACGTCAATTGCTAACTCGTCCATGAGGCTCATATCTTATCAGGCACAGGCGACAGGCCTGGCTCCGCTTGTGTCAGTTTGGAGGCCTTCAAGTCTTCCTTCGACGCTCCCTTTGATGGGTCCTCATTGTTTGGACCCAAGGTGAAAGACACCCTTACCGCTGTGAGCAAGAGGGTTATTCCACTCCTTCGGCCTTACCCCAAGGCCAAAGGAGGGAAAATGTGGTTCGGAAATCTCGCAAGTTTTTCTCCCAACAGCAGGAAGATTCCCGTCCAGAGGCAGAGGGGGAAATTTTCAGCCCAGAGGCGGCAGAGGCTGGAGACGTCCTTTCGTGGCTCTTCAGCCTCCCACACGACATGAGGGATTGCCCGGCTGTGCTGCTCGAGCCAGTCGGGTGTCGCTGCCAAGCACCTAAAAGCCTGGGAGTCAATCACTCAGGACAGATGGGTGCTTCGGATAATTGCCGGAGGTTACATCATCCCATTCAAATACTCACCCCCTCCGTCCAAGAGAATCCCGGACCCACCACCCAGTCAAAGGGAAATAGCAGCCGCAGAAGCTTTAAAGCTGCTACAAAAAGGAGCCATCCAACCGGTCCCCACAGACCAAATCGGATCAGGAAATTACTCCAGGTTCTTTTTAGTGCCAAAAAAGACAGGGGACCTGAGACCAATATTGGATCTCAGCAGACTGAACCTATCAATCCAAATTCCGAATGGTCACGTTGCAATCCATTCTCCCGTTGTTGGAGAAGGATGTTTGGATGTGCTCCATAGACCTCAAGGACGCCTATTATCACATACCGATACATCAGGCGTCCAGAAGGTATCTGCGCTTCAGCCTGGGAGCCAGTCATTACCAATTTTGTGCTCTGCCCTTTGGCCTCACCACAGCCCCCAGGGTGTTCACCAAGTGTTTGGCAGTAGTGACGGCTCACCTAAGGAGCCTTGGATTCCAAGTGTTTCCCTATCTCGACGACTGGCTCCTGACTGCCACCACCAGGCATCTACTTATGGACAACCTCAAAGCCACCATCTCCCTGGGTGTTTCCCTGGGGATTACATTCAATTGGTCAAAGTCTGTCTTCCTGCCCTCTCAGCGCATAAAGTTTATAGGAGCAGAGATAGACTCAAGATTGATGCGTGTCTTTCTTCCTGCCGAAAGGATCCGAACCTTACAGGGCCAAGTGCAAGCTCTGATCTCGAGATCCAAAGCCCCAGCCAGGATGGTCCTACAGGTTCTAGGCTCAATGTCTGCCACGGTACTTTTAGTTCCTCTAGCAAGGTTACACATGAGGATTCTTCAGTGGCTCTTATCAACTCAATGGACCTTTCAAGATCTCCCACTCAATCATCTCATCATGATTACGGAAATATGCAAAAGGGACCTGCGCTGGTGGCTTCAGACATCCAACCTAGATCAGGGCAAACCCTTTGTTCTTCCCTCCAGCGGTTACCCTGACGACAGATGCCTCCCAGATAGGGTGGGGGCATTGTCTGGGCAGGCTAGTTCAGGGCTCCTGGCTGCTCTTCTCCACATCAACGTGTTGGAGATGAGGGCTGTACCGATCCCTACAAGCCTTACACAAGTTCCTTCCTCAGGGTATCATCGCCATCCACACAGACAACATGTCGGTGGTTTGGTATCTGAACAAACAAGGAGGGACCAGATCGTATCCCCTCTGCAGAGAGGCCATGAGAGTGTGGGAATGGGCTGTAGCTACCAACCGCTTCTTGGTAGCGACCCACATCCCGGAAAGTCAAATGTATTGGCGGACAAATTAAGCAGGACAATTCTCTCTCCTCACGAATGGTCTCTAAACCGCACAGTAGCAGCCCAGGTTTTCAAAAGATGGGGATCTATTTGCGACTCCACAGAACACCAAGTGCCAAAGATTCTTCTCTTTGATTCCACATCAGGAAGTACCGCCATGGATGCTCTAGCTCAACCCTGGCCAACAGGGTTGCTTTATGCTTTTCCTCCAATTCCACTCCTTCCCAAAGTCATTCAAAAAGCTTCCCAGCTAAGGTCTTCAATGATTCTGATTGCCCCATACTGGCCTCGTCAGATATGGTTTCCTTACCTGAAAAGCATGCAGTGGACGATCCGTGGACCTTAGACCTGATCCCGATTTGCTAATCCATCAGTCGGGACATTGGCATCAGTCTCTTCAATCTCTGAAATTGACAGCTTGGCTCCTCCACTTCCGACCTTAGTCAGAAGCCACACACTAGACCCGGAAGTTGTTCACATTTTGTCTTCGGGCCATAAACCCACCACTAACAAATTGTACCTCAGTAAGTGGAAGAGGTTTGCTATCTGGGCTCAACTCAAGGGCTTAGACCCTATCACTGCTCCTGTCCCAGAAGTTTTGAAATTCTTAACATCCCTATTTAATCAGGGATCTTCTGTCTCAACTATTAAAGTTCAACTAGCTGCTATTTCTAAATTCCATGAATCTACGGATCCTCCTTTGATGAGCAGCAGGCTATGCAAAACATTCATTAAAGGTGCGAGTCTGTTAAGACCACCAGTTTTTCATCCTGCACCTCATCTTGATTTAGTGATTAACATCTCCCCTTTGAACCGGCTGCTACATGCAATTAAAATATCTGTCATGGAAAACGGCTTTCTTAGTGGCTATTACTTCAGCAAGAAGAGTCTCAGAGCTTCAAGCCCTGTCTATTAAAACACCATATCTGATTTTCCACAAAGATAGAGTATCTCTTAGGCCTAATCCATCCTTTGTCCCAAAGGTCTGCTCTAGTTTCTGTCTTCAACAATCCCTAGAACTACCAGTTTTCTTTCCAAAATTCTCTAATGAGGCAGAATATACTCTCCATAAATTGGATGTTCACAGGCAATTACGATTCTATTTAGACAGGACCCAGCAACTTCGTAAGTCAGACCAGTTGTTTGTGTCCTTCTCAGATAATAAATTGGGACAAACCATCACAAAAGCTACAATCTCAAAATGGATCAGAGATTGCATAACTCAGGCCTATTCTTCTTCAAATAAGCAACTAGCATCATCTATCAAAGCTCATTCTACCAGAGCTATGGCTACTTCTATAGCTTTTCATTCCAAGCTTGCTATTTCGGAAATTTGTGCTACTTGGTCCAACCCGCACTTTCATTTCCCACTACAAATTGGATGTGGCATCTAAAGGACGAGCTTCATTTGGTTCCACGGTACTCAGGAGTGTTTTCCAGTGAGCCACCCAGGATTCAGGTGCTAGGGACGCTGTCCCATCATTCAGAATGAGATAGGATCACATAACATCTTTTAGTTATGTACTCACCATAACTTCAGATGTTTGGGATCCATCTCGCCACATTCCTGATACCCACCCTCCTTCCCCTGCCTTGCAGATCAGAAGAGATAGAACGGTTTTGAGCTCCACTGTTTTTATCTTGTTTCATCTGACGATGTTATATAAGCAGGGTATGCATGTGTGCATGTATGCGGACAAACTAGATCTGGGGACTGTTGGTGGTGCATCCTGGGATATAGTAAGCTCAGCCAATAAGAGACTAGTCGGAGCCGAGGATCGGCTCCGAACCCATCATTCAGAATGTAGGCGAGATGGATCCCAAACATCTGAAGTTATGGTGAGTACATAACTAAAAGTTTGGTTTCCCCCAGTCCTCATTTAGATTGGGGTGGCATGATAGTTAAGGTGTTTATCTCAGAGACACAAGGTACATGGTTTGATTCTCACCTTTGAAAGGGAAACTGGCTAGGCCTAAAATGGCATACAAGAGTATTAGCCTAGTACTTACCTGTGAACTATAAACTGTCAATTAAAATCTCATATTAACCAAAAACAGTGCTTCAATGTCTAGTACACTGTCACTATCTGTATTTTTAATACCATCTGAACATATTTTCCTGTAACAGATTTGAGAGTTATATTGACTTCTTCTGTTACTTTATAAAGCCTGTATTCAACTGACTAGTCCCGTGAAAATTTGAAACCAGATCATTTTCAGTATACTGAAGTAAACCAGCAATACTTTTACAATGTTTACCATTTTTCCCACCTGTAATTTCATGAAATGGTCTTCCTTCATAATAGTTTTCAAATACAGTGTAACAATTTCTTCCTTTCTGAGCATATCCCTCAAATATGTGTCATATTGTTCTTATATCTATGTCCCTTGTAACACTTTGTTATTTGAGTGATTTAACATAAGTTGATTCTTGCTTCATTAGTTCTCTTTATACACTCCATTCTATCTATTTGTTCATTCATTTATCCTTTAATGCTCCTCATCTGTGAAAATTCATGTGGTTCTCTGAGACCAAAGGTGATGCAAAGTCAATCTTTTGTTACTAAATCCTTAAGTAATTGCTCATCTTTAGCCAGAGAAACCTCAATATAGTCCAGACTCTCAGCAGGCTGGAAAAGAGGCCAAACACCAGTACATGAACTGGAAACTCTTCATTGATGATTGCATCAAACGTTGAGTGCTTTCATCCTTTAATATGGGACTTCATCATAATATAATTTAGTTAAAAAACAGTTAATTTAAATATTGATATCTAAGCATCACATGACTTGACACAGCAAATCCTAACCGCATATAAATTAACAAATAATTTATATAAATATGTTAAAAGATAAAAAAAGCAATTCTAAATGTTGATCAAAAAATAAAAAAAATATATACATGACTTTTGTTAAAACCTCCTCTTGAAGCTTGGTAGTTCGTAGTTTTAATACATTGCTGATAGACACCATATCGTTTAAACCAGGAAATGAATTTGCTTCCAGCCGTAGTTGCCATAACAATTCCCTGTATTCAAGCCTATGTTCCAAAGCTCCACCTCGGACATTGGAATAACTTGTTCTAACACAAAAAATAAAAATAATTTAGTATTTGTACATAATAACTTGTGCTTATAAAGAGCGTTGTTTTCATTTGAATATTTTAAATTGTAATAGTGTTCGTAAATATGCTTCTTTAAAGCTCTTCCAGTTTTACCCACATAGGTTCATAGGTAGATGCTAGGCTATTGGCCCTGGGGCCTATACAAGCCCAGCCAAAAAGGTACCCTGGCTTTTGCCAACCAAAAAAAATATTTTCCTGTGCCACTGTACAGCAGAGTCACAGAGGTGATCCCCGGGGTGAATTTCCTATTTTCCATCCAATCATCAAGATTTTTCTTCAAGAGTGCTAATGAAGAGCTTTGTTTGATATAGATAGGTAGTTTATTCTAAAGTATGGGAAGTCTCTGGGACAGGAATCAATCCCTCCGGCATGTTCTGTTTATTGTGGTGACAAGGTTTAGGTCCCTAGAGCATTTAGCTCGGAGGGATTGGGATTTCTTTAAGTGGAGCATGTCCAACAGCTCTGGGTTTGACATAGCTTTGTATGTTAGGCAGAAATCACCTCTGAGTAGGCAATATGCGACGGAATAAAGCTGGAGTTTTTTGAGACGGTCTACGTAGGACATCTGTTTGAGGCCAGTAATCCTTTTTGTGAGGTATTTCTGCGGCCTTTCCGGTTGTTGTAGATGTCTTGTGAAGTACATAACAAAAGGGGCTTTGTACTCTATAATGGGTCTAATGAGTGATGAGTAGAGAGGAACAATGAGCTCTTTTTTTCTGGATGAGAAACCTTTTGTGATGAGGTGTGCCATGTAGAAGGATTTCCTGACTACTGTGGCGATGTGATTATCAAAGGAGAGACTACTGTCCACCTGGGTCCCAAGGTCTCTTATCACACTTTCAGTGTTAAGTATATTACCGCCTATGTTGTAGTTCATGGGTACAGAGTTTTTACCAAAGGGGATGACAGTGCACTTTTTAGCATTGAGCTTGAGGCCATGGCTTTGACACCAGGCATCTGTCTCAGTGAGGCCCTTTTTTAGGATGTCCACATCGTTAGGAGTTTCGATTATGGCTTCTAGTTTGCAGTCATCTGCGAACTTCATTAGCCAAAGACCTTCTGTGTTAGCCTGTACTTCAGAGAAGTAGACACCAAACAGGAGAGGACCCAGGACTGAACCCTGTGGTACTCCACTTGTCGCTGGTCTGAAGTCAGATTTGGAGTCTGCTACTTTCACAGTGTGGGTTCTGTCAGTGAGCCAGTTGGCAACCCATTTTGTGACGTAGGGATTTATACCTAGTTTAGTGAGTTTATCTATAATTCAAGAGTGGGGGTTGGTGCCGAAAGCCTTGGCAAGATCTAGATAGGCTGTGTGAACCACCTTACCCTTGTCTACGGCTTTGCTGACTGCTTCAAAGAAGTCTATCAGGTTTAGGAGATATGATCTGCCTTTTACAAACCCGAACTGGGTGGGATCCAGAGTTTGGAGATTACCAATGTCTTTGTTTATAAGTTCCATTATGATACGTTCCATGGCCTTGCAGACCATGATGATATGTTCCATGGCCTTGCAGACCATAGACATAAAAGAAATAAAAGAAATGCCAGAAATCACAGTAAGCAAGGTACACCACTCTGGTGGAATTACAGTAACATTTGTGATATAATTTAAACTGAAAATATATACTTTTAAGTTTCATAGCATCACCTAAGTGTATGCATTTACACTGTGAACAAGTACCACAGTTTGTCATACCTCTTGGTGCTTGATTGGAGGAAACAGAAAATTTTGTTGCTGTGGCTGATTCCAGCCTTTCTTTTAAGTAAAAAAGTATTTTATATATAAACTGTGGTCCTTCGTCTAGTCTGCCAATAGTGTCATCACATGTGATGACTTTCCAGTTGTTAATCATAATTTGTTTTGTGGAGTTAATACATGGGGTATATTTAATCACCATGGTCTTGTCAACAATGTTAGCGACCTCCTCATGGGTGTTCTGTACAACCTGGGGACCTAGGCCTAGTAACAGGAAGAATTTGTCACTACATGTTTTACAAACGTCTTCTTTGATGTAATTGAATAGTTTCGGTGGGTATTCTCTTTTGAAAAATATCTCAGTAAGTTTTTCTATTTCAAGAAAAAACTGCTCATCGCTTGAAACTATCCTCAAAATATGAACCATTTCGCCCTTTACCAAGCTGTTTTTCTGTGCTGAAGGATGGTTACTGCTGAAATGCAGGAAGGTGTTGGAAAAAGTGGGCTTTCTATACAGCTGTGAAATAAAGCATTTCCTTTCCTTGCTCTTAGCAAGCGTAATATCTACTGTAGGTAATTGATCCTCTCACTAGAGTAAGAGTAGGTGAATTTTAAAAATGCAGTGGATGCATTTAAAAAATAATAAAATTTTGCAATTCTGACTCCCTTCCTTTCCACATAAGGAAACATCATCCCAAAAATCGAAAATAAGTTTCTATAAAATGCATGTGATCTGACACAAAAGCTTAATTCTTTTCCCATTGCCAAAGAACAATGTTGGCATAAAGGGGAAGCAAACTGACCCCCCCATTGCCACTTCAAAAAGTTGTTTAAAATATTCACCTATATTGTAAAAAAAAAATCATTGTATAAAACAACCTCCATAAAATCAGCTACAATATTGACTTAACTGTTAGATATGTCCATAAAGGTTCCACATTCCTCCCTGAACCACTCAAGACTGATAGAATTGGAAATGGGATGCCCGTGCACTGGCCCAGCAATCAGGGAGCCTCATTCCTCACCACTAACACCAGTGAGGGGCATCCATATAGGGAAAGAATAATAAATGCACACACAATAAGGTACAATTTCCCTTAAGAGCAAACAGAGGTCACAGTCAGTCTGGGGCTGGTTTCTCCCTTTCTCTCCAGATCACCAATCAGACTCCCCACTGGCACAGCTATAGGGTCCAGATCTCAACCTGGTGGGAAGCTAAAACCTCCAGCACCCTCTCTGTCCAACCAGTGCTTTGTGTCCCTGTCCAAGTAGCTGACACATACACACACTTTGAGATAAGAGTTTATACAACCACACAGACACTCTTGGGGAAGGCTGGCACAGGTTCTCCAGCTGTGCCCCTTTTACCCAGACTATATGGTAGTACCAGCTGCCACCACCGTATCAGCTACCCAAAGGCCCTTCTGAAAGAGTGTCCAATTATTACTGTGCAATATTATTATCCGAATGGTAAGTGTGACTGAACAGTGAAGGCTTATTAGAGTGACTTGGTACAATATGACTATATACATGCAATGTACTCTTAGAGCTTAAATTATCTCTACACAAAACAGCCACAGTTGAAAGGTTTAAAAATATTTTATAATAAATAATAAAAACACAAGACAATACTTCTTACTACGCAGTGCTAGTCAAGAGTTCAGAGATCACAGAGAAATACTTAAAATAATACCGTAGAAAGGTTATGACATCACAGAAAAACAAACTAGTTCAATCTTCCTATTTCCTAGCTATACCTAAGAGAAAATACAGTTCTAAATAACTTACATAAAGAGCAAGACAGTGCTAGTGATGTTGGATGTTCTCAAGACAAATACCTCTGATTCTCTCTCTTTAAATTGATAACACAGAGCTGCTTCACATGACATCATTCTTCACACTTCTGTGGTGTTCCCAGGCTAACAGAAACTACATTTACATTCTTTACACCTGGTCAGAAACCAGAGCAATAAGGGACATTTATACATGCCAATTCTAGCCATTAACTCTGGTCTTAAAACAATAGTCAGGATGCTTCCCTCTAAACATATCGGATCCGAATTTTGACATCAAAGACAGTCATAAATTGCTTGACTTAACTTTCTTACAGCAGAGTGCACTGTTGTTACATTTTTGCAGTTCAATATCCAATGCAGTCTTTTCACATTTAAGAGAACAAGCCTGTGGCTTACATTAATAATTATCTACAAAATTCTGTCTGGCAAGGCCGGCAGCCTTCACCTATCTTCACACATCTCCCCCCCTGGAGAACTCAAGCTAGTTTTTCAAGTGACTCTTGAGAAACATTGCTTAAGAGGGTTAGGTCTATCTGAGTATACCTTACCCCATTCCCTGTCTTGAGAGCCCATCTGCGTTGGTATTGCTAATCCCACTGAGGTGCTGCACTGACATATCATATGCTTGCAACCCTAGGCTCCATCTGCTACTTGGTATTTTGCTGGCTGGCTCTGTTCTTCCTTGTCAGGTCTGGGAGGGGAGCAGATATGGTCCTATAACTGGGGATGAACTTTCTGTAGTACACTGCTGTCCCCTAAGAATACCCTCACCTGCTTCTTGGTAACAGATGCAGGCCATGCCTGAATGGCTTCTACTTTGGCAGGTTCTGGCCTGATCTTACCACTCCCCACTCTGTCCCAGGTAGGAAACCTCTGCCATACCTACCTGACATTTGCTCGGCTTAATGGTCAACCCTGCTCTCTGTAGTCTGCCAAGCACCTCCCTGACATGTTGAAGGTGCTCTTGCCAGGAATGTCTGTAGATGGCAATATCATCTAGGTAAGCAAGGGCAAACCCTCCTGCTCATGTTGGGATAGGATCTACCAGCCTCTGGAAAGTCATTGGGGCATTTTTCATCCCAAAGGGCATCTTTGTGAACTCATACAAGCCAAAAGGAGTCACGAAGGCTGACTTCTGTCTAGCACTGGGAGTCAAGGGCACCTGCCAGTAACCCTTGGTAAGATCAATAGTTGTAAGATACTTAGCCCCACCCAGCTGCTCTAGGGCCTCATCTGTCCTAGGAATGGGGTAAGCATCTGACTCTGTGTGACTATTTAATTTCCTGTAATCCACACAGAACGTGGTGCTGCCATCCTTCTTTGACTCCAGCACCACTGGGGAGGCCCAGGGACTGTAGGACTCTTAAATTACACCTACTTCCAACATCTCCTGTATCTCCTCCCTCAGAGTCTGTTTGACTCTCTCAGGCACCCTATAAGAGACCTGCCTAATAGGCCATTGGGTTCATGTATCCACCTGGTGTTGCACCAGGTGGGTGCACCTTGGTTTTCCAGTGAATGTGTCCCCAAACTCCTGTAACACAGCTCGGATTTCTTGAACCTGTGTAACAGATAGCTGCTGGGACATTGCTACCCCTTCCACTGAGGTGTCAACCTTAGCCTCACTGAGGAGATCAGTCACCAGATCTCTCTCAGACTCCTCCTACAATCCACTGCAAATGCTCAGCACAAGGGCCTCCCTATCATGGTAAGGTTTCATCATGTTAACATGGTACAATTTGTCGAGAAAATATAAATACCTCACAACGGTTAGCTGCACAAAACCAAACAGTCAACAGGTAAAAAACAAGCAAAGTGCATTGACCTGAAGAAGCAATTGTTTGAATTGTGAAAGCGCTCATTTTTTTTATTAAACTTTTTGACTACATTGGATTTGAATTTTCGTCTTTTATCAGCCGTGGAACTGCACTTTAGTTGTTTTTTACATGGTACAATTTGTGTCCCTGCCTCCTGCCTAGCAGTTCCACCATGTAGTTAACATCACTTACCTTTCTTACCACCTTGTAGGGTCCCTACCAAGCTGCTTGCAAGCTTGTTGAGTTTAACAGGAATGAGAACAATTACCTGCTGCCCCACAACATACCCTCTAGCTCGAGCTTTCCTGTCATACCACACCTTTTTCAGTTGTTGGGTTTCTGCCAGGTTCTCCAATGCCAAGCCCATGAGTTTCCTCTTCCTTGTCCTGAGGTTTAAGACATATGTCACAACAGACTCCTTGTGAGATTCACACTCACCTTCCCACTCATCTTGAATTAAATCTAGAGGTCCTCTCACCCTATGAGCATACAACAACTCAAAGGGTGAAAAATCTGTGGATTCCCGGGGAACCTCTCTTGTAAGCAAACAACAGATGGGGCAAATATTTGTCCCACACCCTCTTAAACTGGTCTGCAAATGCCCGTAGCATGGACTTGATTGTAGAGTTTAACTTCTCAACAAGACCATTAGTCTGGTGATGGTAGGTGATGGTCTTCATGTGCTTCACCCCACAGTACTTCCATTGACAAGCCAGCAGGTCTGATATGAAATTAGCACCTTTGTCAGTCAGTATTTCTTTTGGAAAACCTACCCTGCTGAAAATCTCTAGCAAAGCATTTGCCACCTTTTCTGCCTCAGTGGAGGACAGAGCAACTGCCTCAGGGTATTGTCTAGCATAATCCACTACCACTAGGATATACTTTTTCCCTGAGGAACTTGCGGTATTCAGAGGCCCCACAATATCCATAGCTACCCTCTGAAATGTCTCCTCAATCACAGGCAAAGGCATCAAAGGAGCTCTCACCTTGTCTCCTGCCTTGCCTACCTTTTGGCACTGCTCACAAGGCCTGCAATACCCTGTTACATCTCTGGAAATCCCAGGCCAATAGAAGTTCTGCATAATACATCTTATATATATGTATGTTTTATGCCCATATGACCTGCAAAGTGAATATCATGGGCTATGGCTAGAAGTGCCAGACGGTAGGCTCTAGGCACTACCAACTGCTGTACCCTCTCACCTTCTAACCCTCCCTCAGGGGTCCACTCTCTATACAGTAACCCTTTGCCTCAGTATACAGAATCCCCTTTCTCTTGAGAATCAGGCGCCTCACTAGCTACCTGCCTCAGGCCTTGCAATGTAGGGTCTGAGAGTTGAGCCTGTCTCAACTCTCTTTGTAACCCTTCCCAGCTCCCCTTACACAGGAAGTCTGGCATCCTCTGACAGTGATGCCTCACTGTAAGCCTGGGTACTACTACTCACCTCTACCTTTGCAGTCACTCTATCCAAGGGAGCATCAGTACCCACAAGCAGCAGTGGCTCACCTTCAGTCTCACTGCTACAGCATAGCTTCCTCCCTGAAGTAACCACCTCACCAGTCCTGGCTGCAAGTGTGCAGTTTGTCTGGGTCTCCCCCAGGCTACCAGACCCACATGCTTGTCTCCTAGCCTTACTGCGTGTAACTGCATAAGCACATGGTACTGCCTCATCCAAATCCTTCCCTTTCAGGACATCTGCAAGATGGTAGTTTGGTACCCTTGGTGTCTCAAGACAACCTACTATTGGAATTTGTTCTTTCCCACTTACTGGCTCCCTCACCTTTTGTTTCCCACCTTGCCTCTGTAGACATCTGTATGCCACATAGCCCTACTGGTTGCATTCAAAACATTTAACCCTAGGTCCTGGACGTGTACCTAGACTAGTGGCAGATAGTGTTGGGGCAGTCTGTGCTGCCCACCATGGGTTCCTTTAGACCCATGAGCAGTACTGGGGGTCCCTTTCCTGTGCAGGGATGCCCTGCTTGCTAGGTATAGGTCTCCCTTCCTCCCCAACTCATCTGAAGCAGCACATTGTCTATCAGCTAACCAGATCCTCATGTCCTCAGGCAAAGTGCTAAGGTTTTGTTCCCTCACCAAAAGGTCTACCAGCCCTTCAAAAGTGGTGACCTGACATCCACTCACCCACCTATGAAAATAAGTGCTCATTTCAGCAATATATAAACACACACTTTCATCTGCCTTGCATCTATGCTTACAAAATATTTTCCTATAAGTTTCAGGTGTTAGCTTAAAACATTCCAACAAGCAATGCTTAACAACAGTGTAATTAAAACAGTCAACTTCAGACATTTTAGACAACAGGCTGTGCCTCATTCCTGGGAGCAAATTGTTCAAAATGAACTCGCCAAAACAGAAAAACTCTTGTTTAATGAAGCAATAAATTCCAACAGCATTGCACACAAAAAATATCAGGTTACCGGTTTTGTTAATGCAGTATAAACTTCATCAGACAACATACTGTTACATTTCCAACATTTAAATACTAATAATCTATCTCTAATTGGATAAAGCGCTTAAAGCAATATGAACCCCTTAAAATGCCTTCATTAAAATCTTGTGTGTTCTATAAAAAAAAAAGTACAAAATACATTAAACTGGAATAACTACATTGCACTATCCTATTAAAATGCTAAAACTTAAAATACAAGAAAAATATCTATAATTAAGATATTAAAAATACTATAAAAAACTATTATACACAACTATTTATATCCATTGGTGAACTACGTCTGAATGTAGCACAATGAGAATGGCAAAACATCAGTTTTCCTTCTCTATCTTCTTTATTTCAAGTGCCTTTAGTTTCAAAGCTGGAACAATTGATACTCTAGCATTAATGCCTGGCCATTTATCAGCCTGTAAAAATATCTGTCATTTTAATTCTTTGCGTTCAAAACCGGTTCCCCATAGTGTTCTTTCATTAATTTCTACATGGTCAGTTGCCATGAACTTAAATGAATGGGTAGTGTTGTCATGAATGTGACAGGTTAAGGCATTATTAAGGTTTCCTTTTTTAATAACGTATTCATGTTCGTAAATTCTCTGACAAAATCTCCTTTCAGTTTTTCCTATATAAAACACCGAACATGAATCGCAGGTAGCTAGATATACAATAGCTTTCGAATTGCAATTATATTTAGCTTTAATTTGTAATTTAACATTCTTGGCTATAAATCTATCTCCTGTTTTGATCTTATGGCACTAATTGCATGTTCGACACTCGTACATACCTTGATGGGCTTGTGAGAAAGTAACCTGCCTAGTTTTCAACAAGTCTTTCATGTTGTTGCCTCTCCTATAGGTAATAGCAGGTTTGTTACCTAAATGAGGTCTAATGTTGAAATCTTTTATCAAGATTTCCCAATTTTTATTAAAAACCCATCTTAAAATATGAAAATCATGAGGGAAAGTAATAGTCAAAGACCTTGTAAACATGGTGTCACCCTCTACCCGAATATTATCAAAAGATTGAACATCAATGGGAACATTGCTTACTTGTTGTACATGTACCTCACTGGGAAGTACTGGGAAGTGGTAATTCACTTGATCTCATCTCGTTGTTAATAATGGGCCCAAAATGTCCATTTTCTCTTTTTCTGATTACCTTTTCTGTTTAGTCATTAACCAAATCCAGTGGATACGCTCATTTTACAAACATGCATTTCAAGTTAGTACATTCATTTAAAAAATCTTCTTTTCTAGACACCATACGTGCAGCTCTCACCAGTTGTCCTTCAACCACTGAACTTTTCTGATGTTCTGGGTGTGAGCTGCTATAGTGCAAGAAAGAATCTGAATAGGTTTTTTTTCTGTAAATTGTGGTTGCATACGTCTCATGGATCTCATCTTTGAAAAGATGAACATCCAAATAATCCATATAATCATGGTTTACTACCCAAGTGAAGTAATAAGATATAAAAATAAGTAATAAGATAAATCTTGTCATGGTCTACCCTATGCTCCAATAATAGTTCATTAACCTGCTGTAAACCAGTGTCCTGTGGGATTATGGTATACAGGTCTCTAACATCAATGGTGACCAATATGTCATTCACATCATACTTTTATTATGTTGATATGTTCCAAAAATGTCCAGGAATCCTTACAGATTTGACTCTCTTGCTTCAATATTTTTTTCAATTCATGATCTAAGTACTAGGCACATGCTGATATTATAGAATCTCTACCATCCACAGTGGGCCACTTAGGAAGATCCTGAAGCCCCTTGTGGATTTTGGGGATGACCAAGAACACAGGAATTCTGGGGGTTATTATGTTTAAATAGTTGTACAGGTTGATGTCTCAAAAAAAAAAGTCAGTTAATTGACAATACATTTTCTTATATGCCCTGCTCAACCCGTTGATGGAGACTTCCTTGTAACTATCAGTTTCTAAAATGTGCTGCATTTTGTTATTGTACAGCTCAATCTCCATCACAACCATGCCACCCCCCCCCCTTATCCGGTTTCATAATTCTAACATTCCTATTTTTTAAGTACTTCAAGATGTTCCACTCATCCACACTCAAATTCATGCCATCAGAAGTTGTTCTATTCTTGTTTTTATTTTTTATGGAAATTGTGCAAGTATAATTCACACAACTTCTCATAAATTGCGAGTTTTGGATATTAAGGGGGGTTGTAAGTAGAACTAATAGAATATAAATTATGATTACTATTCTGCCCATGATTCCCATATAATAGAGCTAAATTTAACTTTCCTATATAAAGCTTAAGATCTATCATGGTATCCGTAATATAGAAGGTACAAATGTCATCCCTTTTGCTAAAAAATCAGCTATATGTTCATCAATGCATAAATTAGAATAATTGTACACTGCAAAATATTTCTGTTAATTGTAAATAATTTTACATTCATTGTTTACAGCAACATTAACTTCACTTTGCTTTAACTCATATTGTGCAAAACAATCATTTTGGTTGATCAAAAAACTCAAGAGTTTCACAACTTAAACACTCACTTTCTGTAGAGACTTTGTGATCTAAGTGCTCATAATTAACATCGGAATTATCTGAACTAATGACATTCAAACTGGTAGAGTTTACAATCCCCAGTTCTTGTTTTTGGGTCTCGCCCCTTGAAACACCGCCGCTTGAAACCCTATTTGAGCTTGTTGTTTACCATGAAAATTGTCTTTATTTCTAAGTCTCTCACTTCTTCTAAGTTCAGGGTATTCTTTCTCATAATTTAAAGCTGGTTCTTTAGTGATTTCAGCTACCTCTTCCTCAAGCTCATAATCTGTAACAGTGTTGGAACACATATTCTTATTACCACCGTTATATTTAATGTTTTTGTATGAGCCTGGGGGTTTTGGGTAAGCTGAACCATTAGCATAGTCACTCAGATCCCCGTTGAGTTTGTTCAACTTACCAGCCTTTAATTTATTAATGTACTGGTCTATACTGCTGTAAATTTGTAAATGCTCAAATTTTATGGTTTCATATTGAGCAGCATCTCAAATTACTTTATCTAAACTGTTCAAGGGGGTCTTGGGTAGGCTGAACCATTAGCATAGTCACTCAGATCCCTGTTGATTTTGTTCAACTTACCAGGCTTTAATTTATTAATGTGCTGGTCTATACTGCTGTAAATTCATAAATGCTCAAATTTCATGGTTTCATATTGAGCAGCATCTCGAATTACTTTATCTAAACTGTTCAAGTCTTTAAACAAAGCATCTATTTTGGTGCTGTTATGCTTGATAAAAACTCTAATAATTCAGTCCCAAAATTATCGAATAACTGTAACCGTTTAAGATGGAGAGCGGAGTTATGAGTAAGCCCTGTTGGAAAACACCATAACCTTAAACCCTTAGGGACACTTTTTAATCTAATACATTCCCTAAGCTAGGCGTTCTCCAATTGTAACTTTTTGTACCTTGAGAGTTTATCGTCAAATTCGTCAAGCTTACTGTTGAAAGATGATGCATTATGTCTTGTATCTGCAGTAAAAGAAAGTCCAGACCCAAGCCACTCTTTTAAAAGCGGTATTTTTTTTCTTGGAACACCATTGTTGGGAAAATCAAGGTTCCATATACCCGCAACTCTGGGTTCAGTTTCTTCCAAACTGACATCATAAGGTGAGCCGTTCACATGATCAACAGAATGGCTGACTGCAAGGCATTGGGGGGGTTGAGTTAAAATCACAGAAAGAACAAATTCCTTCCTTAGATACACCACCAAGACTTCCTTGAGTGTCACATTTCTCAGGATTTCCAATTTGATGGTATAATCTGTCAATCCTTTGGCTCAACTGCAATGTTAATGCAGTTAAATTACTGATGCTGTTCTCTTTTTCGTTAGGTTTAGTGGCGGTTTGCTCCTGAACGGAATCAAGGTCACTGCCTGAGGTCATGTAAAAACTCTGAAAAAAACAAATGAAAACAAACTCGTTAAAGATAACAGGCTGTGCCTCGTTCCTGGGAGCAAATAGTTCAAAAAGAACTCACCAAAATAGAAAAACTCTTGTTTAATGAAGCAATAAATTGCAACAGCGTTGCACACAAAAAATATCAGGTTACCGGTTTTGTTTATGCAGTATAAACTTCATCAGAGAACATACTGTTACATTTCCAACATTTAAATACTAATAATCTATCTCTAATTGGATAAAGCGCTTAAAGCAACATGACCCCCTTAAAATGCCTTCATTAAAACCTTGTGTGTGTTCTATAAAAGATAAAGTACAAAATACATTAAACTGGAAAACTACATTGCACTATCGTATTAAAGTGGTAAAACTTAAAATACATGAAAAATATCTATAATGAAGATATTAAAAATACTATAAAAACCTATTATACACAACTATTTATGTCCATTGGTGAACTACACTTGAATGTAACACAATGAGAATGGAAAACACATCAGTTTTCCTTCTCTATCTTCTTTCTTTCAAGTGCCTTTAGTTTCAAAATTGGAACAATTGATACTCTATAATTAATGCCTGGCCATTTATCAGCCTGTAAAAAATATCTGCCATTTTAATTCTTTGAGTTCCAAACTGGCTCCCCATAGTGTTCTTTCATCAATTTCTACATGGTCAATTGCCATGAACTTAAATGAATGGCTAGTGTTGTCATGAATGTGACAGTCTAAGGCATTATTAAGGTTTCCAAGGTCTTTGACTGTTACTTTCATTCATGATTTTCATATTTTAAGATGGGTTTTTAATAAAAATTGGAAAATTTTGATGGAAGATTTCAACATTAGAACCCATTTAGGTGACAAACCTGCTATTACCTATAGGAGAGGCAAGAACATGAAAGACTTGTTGAAAACTAGGCAAGTTACTTTCGCACAGGCCCATCATGGTATGTACAAGTGTGGAACATACAATTGGTGCCATAAGATCAAAACAGGAGACAGATTTATAGTCAAGAATGTTAAATTGCAAATTAAAGCTAAATATAATTGCAATTTGAAAGCTATTGTATATCTAGCTAACTGCGATTCATGTTTAGTGTTCTATATAGGAAAAACTGAAAGGAGATTTAGTCAGAGAATTTACGAACATGAATACTCTATTAAAAAAGGAAACCTTAATAATGCCTTAGCCTGTCACATTAATTAAATATCTTACAATGTAGGTCAAAAATACAGGTTGGTCTGGAATGGTGAAAAAAGAATTCAAGGGAAAGGAATCATCATTACAGTAAGAACTAAATATAGATCCATATCTCTTGGTTTGGTGCTTGTTGCTGTGAAGATTCCCTGGAAGGTGGTGAAAAGTAGTCTGTTCCTTATAGTTTCCTTATTGGTGATTCGTCTTGCTAGCTATCCTCTCAGATCATCATAGGGCATGAAACTCGTGTGGTCTAAAAATTCTTCATAGTCAGCCTCATCCTGTTCTAATTCAATCATTTTTTTTTTATTTTTTGATCAACTTTTAGAACTGCTTTTATCTTTTAATATATAAATTCTTTAAGTTATCTACGATTAGGATTTGCTGTGTCATGTGATGCTTAGACATCACTATTTAAATCAACTGTTTTTTAACTAAATTATGTTCTGATGAAGTCCTGTGCTAAAGGATGAAAGCACTCAATGTTTGATACAATAAAGATTTTCCAGTTGATGTACTGGTGTTTGGCTTCTTTTCCAGCCTGCTGAAAGTTCGAATTATCTTGAGGTTTCTCTGGTTATTAGTTTTTCACTGAAGACACCCTTTGTTTTTGTGGTTCTTAATTACTCATCTTTTCTCAGAATTTACCTAGAAAACTACAGACTCAGGAAGTATGGACAGGGTAGGATGGCCTCTAAGTATGCACAGTCAGACAACTCTCAGCAGTAGAAAAAGAAGCTTAAAAAGTTGAAGCTTTATCCTTCAGTTGTGTGGTTAAACCTGGAGATCTTTGATGTGGCACTTGATGAGCCCTCAGACTGCCAGGAGTTATCTGCTGCTCTTGTTGCCACAACTGTGTTGCAGGCTGATAAGGTACAACATCTCAGCACATCCTGCTCAACTGATCAGATGACTGGTTTGTCAGTGAAGGGGGAACCATGACTTAGCATTTCTGAAGGCTTACCTCAAACTATAGTCTTTGAGAAAGTCCTCGGGACCTTTATTGAGAATGGCAGGTGTCAGATCATCCCTGTTATGTTCATGCTGATGCTCCCAAGAAAAAGAAGCTGAAAACCAAAGATGCCTCACCTTCTGCCTGGTTCAAAGAGATCGACAGAAAGAGTAGTATGCATTTTCACAAAGGCATTTTTAATGCAATCCTGTCCATAAAATCCCCTCATGTACTCTCTTTTACTGCTTCTTTCTCCTCCTATAAAAGAGATTTTGGAATGCCTCTCCTGAAAAATAAGATTCAGAATCAGATATAGATTCTCTTGCGTATTCCTTCCATATCCATTCCTCTGTTAATTTTGAGTCTGAAGATGAGAATACTATGTCTACAAACTCTCCCTTTGAGGTACTTTCTTTTAGGGACACACTTTTGAAAATGATTTTCAGTGGGAGGGTATTATGACTTCTTCTGATACCTCCCCAGAGCATCCCACTGAGGAGGTCATTAAGAAGAAGGCATACAAGAGGAAGCACTTGGACTCCCCAGAGGAGTCTATCAGGGAAGATTCAGACTTCGATGAAGGTGAAGAGTCTTCATGGTCACCTCCTGAAGATGTCTCTTTTGAAATCCTAAGACAGAGAGGTGGCTGGATGCCCAGCAACCCTTTTTCCGAGGAGTGTGTATTCCTGGAGGGTTTCCTTACTGGCCCGTCTACCTCCTGGGTGACTCCACCCACCAATATGCTCATTGAGTTGATTGTTTGGTGGGCATTGAAGGAGTGCCCATTGATGCCATGGTCTTGGCGGAGGCCACTAAGAAGGAACTTTCCGAGGAGAGTTCCACTGTTCATCCCTCCAACAAGGAGTCTCAGGTGATGGGCAGGTTCAGGAAGCATGTCTATGCTTCAGTGACTTTCACCTTAAGGTCACTGAATTATTTGGCACATTTCTCAAGGCTACAGAGGGATCAAATCAAAGTGCTGTCAAATACCCTCTCGGGATCCATTTCTGAAGAAGTGCAATCTTCTGTAACTTCTCAGCTGGCTACCTTGAAATTGATTTTCAGTTCCTCTATGAGGCCCATTTTGCATGTAGCTGAAGGAACCTCAAGGGCGGTGGGTTCAGGCATTTCTGTGAGGAGGCATGCCTGGATGCTATATGATTTTGTGAAGCCCTTCAAGTCTTTGTTCATCAATGCTGCTTTTGACAGCACTTTATTGTTTGGCCCAAAGTAAAGGATACATTATCCAAGTGTGAGAAGGATAGAAAGATCATGTCTGCCATGGGCATACAATTTTTGACCCCTCAAATATCCTTTTCTAGGAATCAACAAGGTGCTGGAAAGATGTGGTTCAAGAAATCTCAGGGACTTTCCGAGGACACATGAGGAGGAAGTTCCTCCAGGGGAGAATGGGGAACTCTAATGGTAGATGCCACCTCTGCAGTAGAGGTGGCCCATGAACTGGAGGACAAGAGATTCTTTCTCTGACAAACCCTACCAGCACTTCTGAAAGGAGGCCTGATTGTCTTTCTCTGGAGGCAATCAGGGGTCAACTATCCCTGCACCAGAGAGTCTGGCTAGAAATAACAACAGGTACTTGGGTGCAGAGGATAATTCCAGAGGTTATATAATACCATTTTCCCTTCCACCTCTTTTTTCAAGGAAAATCCCCAATTTTCCTCCCAGTCAGAGGAAACAAGCAACAATTTGGGTACAAAGGCTGCTAGAAAAAAAACAGTCTTCCGAGAGGTACCACCAGACCAGTTAAAATCCAGAACTTACTCAAGATTATTTTTAGTGCCAAAGAAAACAGGTGACTGGAGACCAGTTTTGGATCTCAGTGACTTAAATAAGTCAGTTTGATGCAGTAAGTTCCAGATGGTCATGGTTCAGTCCATTCTCTCTTTTCTGGGCAAGGACAACTGTGTGTGCTCAATAGATCTTCAGGATGTGTAGTATCATATAAAGATGAACAGGTGATCCAGAAGGTATTTATGCTTCCAGCTGGGAGCTAGTCATTATCAGTTCAGGGTTCTGCCCTTTGGCCTCACCACAGTCCCAGGGTTTTTACCAAATGTATGGCAGTAGTAGCAGCTCACTTGAGACTGCAGGGATTCCTGGTGTTTCTATATCTAGTCGACTAGCTCATTACCACCCTGACTAGGTATCATTAAGTAATAGCAAGGGATCAGGTTCTTCAGATATGTTCTCATCTGGGGATAACTATAAACTATGAAAAGTCTCAACTGGAACCAACTCAAAATTTGGAAATTATAGGAGCATTATTAAACACAGGATTAATGATAGCCTCACTGCCTCTAGCAAGGGTACAGGCTATAAGATTACAGGTCAGAAAAATAATCTGCAGTACCAAGATTTCAGCCTGCTTGATCCTTCAAACTCTAGGATCAATGTCCATGGCAATAGCACTAGTACCTTTAGCCAGATTTTACACGAGACTTGTACAGTGAATGCTATTAACACAATGGTCAGTATTTTACCTACCCATGTCAAAACCAGTTCTCATCACCAACACATGCAAGAAGGATCTAAAGTGGTGGTTTCAATCAGACCAGGTCATACAAGGCCGTCTCATAAACCCTCTATTCGAAAACTCTACTTGGGTAAATGGAAGAGGTTTGTTTACTGGACTCAACAAAATAATATTGATCCTTTTTCAGCTCTTATACATAACATCCTTGAATTTTTAGCCTTGCTTTTTAGTTCTTCAACAATTAAAGTTTGGTTAGCAGTGATAGCAAATTTTCACACTGGATTTGAGGATTCCTCTGTCGCTTCTCATAAACTCTGCAAAGCCTTTTTACAAGGCACTATACTTCTAAGACCTCCTTTTAAAGATCCTACTCCCCCATGGGACCTGAATCATTTAGTGCAAGCTCTTACTCATTCCTGCTTTGAACCAGCAGCTAAGTGTGACCTTAAATACCTTTCTTGGAAAACAATTTTTCTGGTAGCCATTACTTCTGCCAGACAAATTACTGAGATTCAAGCCTTGTCCTCAAAACCTACATACTTGATCTTCCACAAGAATAGAATTATGTTACAAACTAATGCACCTTTTCTTCCTAAAATGGTGTCGGAATCTAATATCAATCAGTTCATTAATTTGCCAGTATTCTTTCCTAAATTTGCTAACAAGAGCAAATACATGATCTGATGTTGTAAATCTTCATTCATTATTGACTGTTGGGTTCCGATCCTCAGAACCGACTCAGCTGTTATAACAAGCTCGCATCAGCCAGAAACACTCAAGCCAAGGCTACCTATACTGCCTCTCTTCCCTTCCCCTCAGATCTCGTTTACCACATAGAAAATCAGACACATCAGCCATGTTGTCAGCTAAGTGCTAATTTTTTCTTCTATATAAATAGATAACTATTTTTCTTCTAACTCTCTAAATTGCCATTTCTCCTTGTTAGTACGCATGTATTGCTGTAAGTGTTGGTATACCCTTTTCTCTTAACTTGTCGGTAAATTCTTTATACCATCATTGGTATAGATCCTTCCCTTCCCTCTACCTCTGGTAATTCTTAGATACCATCATTGGTATCCTTATTTTTCCCTTTTTGTTTTTTCCTTCTAGTACCCTCTTGGGGTATTTTTTCTAAGTACCATTGTTGGTACATCTCTTTTAAAAAAAAAATCCCACTCCTTCTCTGTTAGTTTTGAGTGTGTTTGTGTGAGTCTGTGCACGTGTCCTCTTACTATTTGCTGTTACCTTTTTGGCTGTATTTTGAAACGTGGCAGAAAAACAGATGAGAACCACAGGGTTCACGCAATGTGATAAATGTGGGAGAAAGATGCCCAATTGTTATGGGCATCTTTCATGTGTCTATTGTTTAGATGTGCCACACTTGGAGATACACTTGCAATGTGAACTCTGTAAGGGTTTCAGTGTCTGAACCCTTGCAGAGAGGCTTAACAAACTTATTCTCAAGGGGCTATTAAAATGCCCTTTTTGTGAGGCTTTGTCTGAGGTGGAGACATCTAAGTCTCCCAGAAAATAATCCAAGAAAATGAGCCACTGAGTAGCACCATCTCCTCAAGTACATGAAACTAAATCTTCTAAGGCTCAGGCTTTGACTCATTCCTCGGAACTGAGGCCTAAAATACCAAAATCTGCACCTACTTCTTTTCTGGTACCGATATCCGTCACAACTACCATGGTGCTGACCATTATTGAAGCTGCCAAATCTCCTATGGCACCAACCATTATTGAAGCTGCCAAATCTCCTATGGCGCCGACCTTATCATCGGTACCGATGACCCTCTTGGCACCAACAATAGTCTGTCCAAGCATTCTTGTTACTTCCTCACCTGCAAAGCAAATTATTGGTCAGCTGACCAAAGTAACAAAGGTCAAGAGTACACCCAGGACTAGATACTCCCCATTTACAGATCCCTTCTTGGGTCCACAATTAAGGTCATTCCTGGACAGGCCAGAATCTCCATTGGGGATGTCTGTCCATTCCACTAGGAGTCTTTCAGAGCTGGATGTAGTCAGATTGGTGAATCAAATCTTGGCAGCCAGAGGCCTTCTTGTTCCCCCTAGGACCTCTCTCCCACCAGTAGCTGAGGGTTTTTCTCCCAGGACACCCACTTATCTTCCTCTTTCAACCTCTCCACAGGTCTTGGAGCCCTCTACTTTGACGTTCTCAGTGCCAGCTAATTCGGTACTGATGGTTGATCTCACCTTGGTTCCAGAACCGACTCTGTGGTCTGCTGCTCCATTGGAGCTGACCCACTCATGGGACTGTGACTTGGCTACTGGCTCCGGGATCCCTGGATGGCTCTGATTTTTTCCACGGCAGCATCTACTGTTCCTTGTCCCCTGGAGTTAACAAGTCCTCTCGTGGCTTCTAGTCTGGGGGGCAGCTTGTTGGAGTGGGGTGTGACCTCAATTCTGAGGTCGTTTTTCTAAGTTCTGGTCTCTCAGTCCTCTTCAGGCGGGCCTACCTTCAAGATTATGGAGAGAGCTCTAGCCTCAGCAGGCTCAGAGTTGGCACCATACCCATCAAAGTGTCACATCTATGTATCCTCTGGCTTGAAGCTGACACAATCTGCTACCTTGGGACAGCCGGCACAAGAGCAGCAAGATAGCCTATTGCAGGGTCCCTCTTCTTTGGAGCCCTCCTCAGACCTTCCCCCTGAGGAGCCACCCAGTAAGAGATCATGCAGGAGGAAGCACCTGGATTCTCCAGTAGAATCGGTCACTGAGGATATAAATTTTGATGAAGGGGAAGGGTCCCCCCAGTCACCCCCCCCCCCGAAGATGTCTCCTTCAGAAACATCCTGGAAATTCTAAAACAGAGGGGTGATTGGATGTCCAGAAACCCATCCTCTGAGAAATCTGTTTTCTCGCAGGCTTTTCATGCCCAGCCTTCTACTTCATGGGTGACCCCACCTGCCAATGAACTGATCAAACTCATTGTGCAGCATGCATAGAAGGCTCCTGATACTATAGAGCCAATCCCCTGGAGACCAGACAAGATTCTTTCAATGTCTGAGGATCAGCCCCACTGGTTGAAGTGACTAGCAGTGGATGGCATGGTGGTGGCAGCTGCCACAAACGAGGAAATCACCGAGGAGAGTCCAACTGTCCATCCTCCAAACCAAGAGTCCCGGATGATGGACAAATTCAGGAAGCAGGTCTTTGCTTCAATGACCTTCGCCATACTGTCCATGAATGTTTTGGATCACTTCACGTGACTCCAAAGGGATCTGATAACTGATCTTTTAGAGCCCTTAAAGGGAGCAGTATCTGACGAGGTCCAGGATAAGCTTGCCACCCTAGAGTCTATCTCCAACTTGTCCATGTGGCTTATTGCACATACAGCTGTAGGGATGTCCAGGGCAGCAGGTACAGACATTGCCATTAGGCGTCACACCTGGATACACTTTGTGACTTTGCAGACCCCTTCAAGTGTCTTCCTTTATCAATGCTCCTGTTGATGCTACTTCATTATTTGGCCCAAAGGTTAGAGATACATTAGCTAGGTGTGAGAAAGATGGAAAGACCCTTTCTGCTATGGGCATGTGTTTTTCCATTCCTTAATGACCTTACTCCAGGAATCAGAGGAGTGGAAAGATGTGGTTCAGAAAGTCCCACAGGCCTTTTCAGGACACGCGTGATGAGTATTCCTCTCAGGACAGAGGGGCGAATTGTTCCAGAAGACGCCCCTCCCATAAGAGATGGTGCCTGCATAACCAGGGTTCCAGGTATTCTTTCTCTCGACAACCCTACCAGTGCTTCTGAGCAGTGGCCCGATTGCTTACCTCTGGAAACAGTCGGGGGAAGATTCTCTCTGCACCTTTCAGCCTGGCACACAATAACACTGGATACCTGGGTGCAGACAATAATTACCAGAGGGTACCATATCCCCTTCAGTCTTTATCCCAAACCACAAAGACGGATCTCTGATGTTCCACCCAGTCAGAGGGATATAGCAGCACTAGAAATTCAACAGCTGCTTCAAAAAAAGAGTCTTCCAATCAGTCCTACCAGACCAAACAGGATCCGGATTTTACTCAAGATTCTTTTTAGTGCCAAAAAAGACAGATGACTGGAGGCCAATCATAGACCTCAGTGTACTGAACAAATTTGTTCAACAGACAAAATTCCGGATGACCACGGTTCATTCTAGCCTTCCTTTTCTGGAGAAAGACGATTGGATGTGCTCTATAGATTTTCAGGATGTGTATTACCACATAAAAATGGACAAACACTCCAGAAGATACTGCAACTTCCAGCTAGGAGCCAGTCATTACCAGTTTTGAGCATTGCCTTTGGTCTCACCACAGCCCGCAGGGTATTCACCAAATGCATGGCAGTGGTAGCAGCTCACTTAAGGCTACAGGGATTCCATGTGTTTCCATATTTAGACAACTGGCTCCTCACAGCCCCCCTAGCGTTCTGCTAGGACTCAGTTCTAAAGCTTGCAGAGTTCTTAGGCATCTCAGTAAACAGGGAAAAGTTGAAACTATCCCCCACACAAGACATAGAATTCATCGGAGCAAGGCTAAACACACAATCCTGCATGGCTGCTCTTCGTCTTCACAGTCAGCTAAGATTGAGGTCGCAATTTCAAGTGATAGTCTCTAAAGACAAAGTTCCGGCCCGTCTAGTCTTACAGCTCTTTGGGTCCGTGGCAGCAACAGTCACCGTAGTTCCTCTGCTTTGATGGCTCCTGGCGTCGTAGTGGTCACTTTTAACTCAGCAAGTGTCCCACCCTATCCCCATAACCAACCGGTGCAAGCAGAATTTATCTTTGTGGATGAAGCCAGAAGAGAATTTATGGAGTCGCCCTTTCTTCCTCTCTCAGCCCAAGGCCGTAGTGACCACAGATGCATCCCTGATGGGGTGGGGGTGGGCATTTTCAGTGAAAGACAGTCCATGGCACTTAGTCCCCGCAAGAGGTCAATTTACATATCAATGTCCTAGAACTGAGGGCAGTGCTCTTAGCGTTGCAAGCATTCCAGTCTGCCCTCCCTTCAGGGACAGTTGCTATTCAGTCAGACAACATATCAGTGTTCTGGTACATCAACAAACAGGGGGGAAACAGATCCTATTCTCTATGTCAGGAAGCCCTAAGAGATTGGCAGTGGGCAAATCATCTCCAACCGCTTTTTGATAGCAATGCACATTTTGAGGAACTCCAACATGATTGTAGGCAAACTGAGCAGGTGCATTCTCCTGCTTCACAAGTGGTGTCTCGATCCCAGTGTAGCAACAAAAAAACTTTTGTCGATGGGGTCAGCCTTGCTGCGACCTGGTCACCCCTCCCATAAACCACAATGCAGCAGCTACTTTGCCCTAGTCCTCTGAGAGATGCTCTTCTCCATTATTGGCCACTGGGACTTCTTTATGCCTTCCCACCAATCCCCCAAATTCCCCAATTTTTGAAGAAAGCCCAATTGTTGAGTAGCAAAGTGATTCTCAGTGCACCTTATTGGCCCTGTCAAGTCTGGTTTCCCTTTTTCTGGTCTCAGTTTACTGCCCGTGGATTCTGGATCCAACTTCGGACCTGTTATCTCATCCTCAGGGCCTGGTCCACCACAACCTACAAAATCTCAAGCTGATGGATTGGTTTCTCCACTTTTGCCAGGCAAAATAATTTATCTTCCCCAGTTCAAAAGATACTTCTGGCTTTTCATAAACCTTCCACCAGAAAATTTTATCTTAGTAAATGAAAGAGCTTTGTGTTTTGGTCTGATGAAAAAGGTACTGATCCTTTCTAAGCCTTGATCGATAAGATTTTGGAATACTTAACCACCTTATTTCAATTGGGAGCCTCTACTTCTTCCATTAGAGTTAATTTAGCTGCCATTTCAAATTTCCACAACTGATTCGATGACCATTCCTTCATGTCTCACCGTCTATGCAAATCTTTTCTTAAGGGTGCTTTACATTTGAAACCACCTTTCAAAGAGCCCGTTACGCCTTGGAATTTAACGTTGGTCTTACAGTGTTTGGCCTGTCAGCCTTTTGATCCAGCAGCCAGCTGTGATATCAAATTTTATCTTGGAAGACTCTATTCCTAGTAGCCATCACTTCGGCCAGGAGAATTTCAGAGTTGCAGGCTGTGTGTGTTAAACATCTGTATATATCATTTTTCACAAGGAGAGAGTATCACTTAGGACAAATCCCTCCTTTCTACCTAAAGTAGTGTCAGATTCCAGTATTAATCAGAACATAGATTTACCAGTCTTTTTCCCAGATTTCACAAACAAGGGAGAATATTGCTTACATTTGTTGGATGTACACAGACAATTACATTTTTATCTGGATAGAACAAAACCATTTAGAAAATCAGACCAACTGTTTCTGTCTTTTTCAGGTACCAGACAAGGCAAACCAGTTTCAAAAGTTACTCTGTCAAAATGATTGAGAGATTGCATTACTTTTGTTTATAGCCAAAATAAGCTGGACTTGTCAACAAAAAAATTAAAGCACATTCTACCGGGTCTGTTACCACTTCAGTAGCCTTTCGTTCCAGAGCTTCTATGGATGACATATATGAAGCAGCAATTTGGGCTACACCCATACTTTTAATCACTCATTACAAATCGGATACAGTCTGCAGGGGAAGAGCATCCTTTGGCTCTATGGTGCTCAGAAATATCCTTCCCTAGCACCTTCCAAGGTCTAAAGTAGCTAGGGACTCTGTCCCAACAGTAAATAATGAATGAAGATTGACAACATCATATAAAGAAGTTATGTCCTTACCATAACATTCCATCTGTGTTGTCGATCTTCATTCATTCTTGACATCCCACCCTCTTAACCCCCTCCAAAAGACTCCTGGAGGTTTGGAACTAGTCCTGGGATCCTAGTAGGATTGTTGCTCTGACAAAGCTTCCATGTTTTTCTACTTTATGGGCAAACTCAATCTGAGGGAAAGGGAAGAGAGGCAGTATGGGTAGTGAGAGTTTCTGGCTGGTGCGAGCTTGTTATAACGGCCAAGGATCGGAACTAGAACCCAACAGTCAAGAATGAATGAAGATCGACAGCACAGATGGAACATTATGGTAAGAACATAACTTCTTTTTACATTTGTTGGATGTGCACAGGTAATTAAGTGTTATCTACATAGAACAAAAGACATCCGAAAACTGATAAATTATTTTTCTCATCGCAGAAGTAAAATTGGGGAAGGCAGTTGCCAAAGTAACTTTAGCCAGATGGTTGACTGATTGTATTTTGCATATTTATAATAAATTGGGAATTACCTAACTAAAACCCCTTCAGTGTTTCAATCCAGAATGTCCATGGATGATATATGTGCAGCAGCAGCAGCTTGGGCTACTCCCCATACCTCTGTAACTCATATCAAGTTGGATCTGGTCTCCAGAGGTAGAGCATCATTTGGTTCTGCAGTGCTCAGGAATATCCTTCCGGTAGTCCACCTAGCTGGAGACTCTGTCCCATCACTTAAGGATAGAGTGAAAATTGACAACATCTTATAAAGAAGTTATGTACTCTCCACAACTTTCCATCTGTGTTGTCCATTTTTATTCTTCCTCAACTCCCCACCCGCCAACCCCTCCTGGAAAAGAGAGTGGTTAGAGGACATCGCTGTCCTTTATATTGAGTTCCAGATGTAGTCGTCTCCCTGTTTGACTGAACATATTTCCTTTCTTGTAAAATCAGCATTGTGGGTAAGGGAGAACCTCTAGAGTTTTAGGTTGCCACAAGCTTTAGCAACAGCCGATTCGGAACTGATCCCCATCAGTTGAGGTAGAATGAAAATGAAACAACACAGATAGAACGTTATGGTGTGTGCATAACTTCTTTTTTTAATTGATTCAATTATTAAACCCATTAAAAGACAGTTAAAGAACATAAATCCAAGTAGATTGACTGTAACATGTCTCCCAGGCTTAATGCTTCTAAATATTCCAGCTTTGTTATTGAAATTACTTTCAGGAAAGGTACAATATACTACTATATTTACTCATTGCGCAACTAATGATTTGGTAAGCACTCTATTAAATTTAATGAAAAACGCCATACTTAAAATAATAGAAATAATTGAGAAAATTTACATAAAAATTCTTTTTAGTGAAATAATGCCAAGTTTCAGATGAAGTGATTATGTCCTACCATGGCTGTTTTATTTAACAATTGTCTGAGATATTTGTGTACTATTTACAACATTCAGTTGATTAAACGCTGGGAGGATGTCACTGGGCATCATAGAATGTATGCTAGTGATCACCTTCATTTGAGTTCTTATGAGGCAGATTTTATTGGTTGTAAACTGAAATCTGATATGCAAACTTATTTTTAATACCATCGGTTAACTTTTTCAACAAATCATGTGAACTCACAATAGCTAATAAAACTTGAAATCTATACTGTTGTAATGCAAAGAGTACTGGGAATAAATTCCATGACTTGCTTTTTTAACACAACATCATGAATATGATATTTTAATTATTACTGAAGCATGGGACTCTTCTACTTTCAGTTTCCCCTGGATATGTAGTAACAGATTGTTTATGCCTTACCCACAATGCACCAACCCCAGTTACCTCAGATCTCATTTGCCACTTCAAGCAAAATACATTGTTTTCCATCTCTTTTGTGCATTCGTCAGATAAGTGTTGTATTTTTTCAATTCCTTACTTAAAAAAAAATTTCTGTTAGTTTCCCTTACCCTCGTTTATAAATTTCCTGTTGTTTCTTGCAATTTCTAACATTTTTTTCTATTGTACATTTTTTGTACCTCTTACATACTATTGTTATTATCTCCCCGCCCCTGACACTGTCATAGCTTATTTACCATTGTTGGTATTTTCATCTCTTTCTTCTTTTTTCTCTTATTTCCCTAGCTAAAAAAAAAAAAAAAAAAAAAAAAACTTTTCTGGTGTTGTTATATTTCATTTACGATGGTGGATAAATCTGCAGGCTTTACAAAATGTTCCAAGTGTGGGCAGAAGCTGCCACTTTCTGATGCCCACACACTAAGTGTCTGTTGTTTAGGTCCTCTCCATTTACAAGAGGATTGCTTCATTATTCATTTGGAGAGGCTATATTGGAGGGTTCTTCCTCTAAAACAAAAACTACAAAAATTACAAAATCCTCTTTTCCGAAGCCATCTTCCTCCTTCTGTGCTTCAGACTCCTCAGGAAAGACGTCTCATTAAGGACCTGGTCTCAACACCAGATCCGAAAAAGGCAAAAATTCAAGATCATGCTAAGGAAAAATTATTGGATCCGATGCCTCCTAATTCACATCTGATGGAGTCAAAGCTTTTAGATTTGACTTCATCAGATCCAGTGCAATTCGACCCTGACTTTCAGACTGCCAAATTACTTCCCAAAACAGGCTATTATCCATCACTGGATCTGGTCCCTGACAGGGTACCTTCTCAATTTTTAGAAAGACCCTGGTCTCTATCCATGTACTCCACTTGTTCTTCCAGCCAGACCAGATAGAATCCAGAACTTATTCAAGTTTCTTTTTGGTGCCAAAGAAAACAGGGGACTGGAGACCAATTCTGGATTTCTCCAAACTAAACAAAACAGTTTGAAGAACCAGGTTTCAGATGGTCATGGTTCAGTCCATTCTTCCCTTTCTGGGCAAGGATGACTGGATATGCTGTATAGACCTTCAGGATGCGTATTATCATATAAAGAAGAAAAGATGATCTAGAAGGTACTTAAGCTTCTGGCTGGGAGCCAGTCATTATCAATTCAAACTACTACCCTTTGGACTCAACATAGCCCCCAGGGTGTTAACCATGTGCATGGCAGTAGTAGCAGCTCACCTGAGACTGCAAGGATTCTGAGCGTTTCCATATCTGGATAATTAGCTCATTACTCCTCTGACCAGGCATCAACTCATATGTGCAAGAGACCAGGTTCTCCAGACTTACTGTCTTCTGGGGGTAACTATGAACTATGACAAATCTCATCTGCAACCAACTCGGAGTTTAGAGTTTATAGGAACAATTCTCAATACAAAAAGAACCTTTCTATTCCTTCCATTACTGAGAGTTCAGATTATAAGATCCCAAGTCAAAAGATAATCTGCATCACCTCAGTTTCAGTCTGACTGGTCCTTCAGACTCTGGGATTGATGGCAGCAGCAATAACGTTAGTACCACATGCCTGGTTTTATATGAGAATTCTTCAATGGATGTTAGTTGCCAATGGCTGATTCTTTATTAGCCTGTGTCTTACAAGATAAGAATCACTCACATCTGTAAGAGAGATGGTGGTGGATTAATTCAGACCAGGTTCTACAAGGTCGTCCATTCATTCCTCCTCAGCCCAAGACCATAGTAACCATGGATGCTTCCCAGCTACGGTAGGGGGGGAGGATTATCTGGGGAAGAGAGTCCAATGCATCTGGTCCCCCGAGGAGGCTAATTTTCATATACATGTCCCAGAGATAAGAGAAGTGCTGTTAGTGATGCAGACATTTCAGAATGCTCTCCCTTTTCAGACAACATATCAATCATCTGGTACATCAACAAACGGGGAGGAAACAAATCCTACCCATCCAGTCGAGAAGCTCTCAGAGTAACGCAGGTTGGATCTCTTCCAACCACTCTCATTTAGCAACTCACATTCTGGGGAAGTCCAGTGTGATAGCAGACAAATTGAGCAGGTGCATTTTTCTACCTCACAAATGGTCCCGCAACAAAAAGCTTGTGAACATGATCTTCCAACAATGGGGCCAGCCTTGCTGTGATCTATTCCCGTTCCCCCTGAACAATAAATGCAGTAACTATTTTGCCCTAATCCCCAAGGGACACTCTACTTCACGATTGCCCCCCCCCCCCCAGTCTCCTTTAAGCATATCGTTCTACTCCATTACTTCCCAAAGTTTCTTAAAAGTTGAATGGTTGAAGAGCAAAGTCATCCTCATTGCCACTTACTGGCCTCAACAAATTTGTTTTCCCTTCCTTTGGCCTCAGCTAATTCAGCCACCTTGGTTTCTGGATCCAACACCAGACCTCCAGTCTCACCCAACAAGCATGATACATCCACACATAGTAAATCTCAAGCTGGCTGCTTGGGTCCTCCAGTTTCATTAATAGCTAGACAACCTATGCACTCTTCTCCTGTCCGTCATATTCTTTTGTCCTCCTATAAACCTTCCACCAGGAAACTATACTACAGCAAATGGAAGAGAGGGCTCAAAAACATAATATTGAACCTTTCATAGCCCCCATTCATAATATCTTGGAATTTCTAGCACATCTTTTTGAAGAAGGAGCTAGTTCTTCTACTGTTAAAGTAAAATTAGCTGCAATTTCAAATTTTCATGTTAGAATAAACGGTTCTTCTGTATCGTCCCATAAGTTGAGTAAAGCAATTTTTGAAAGGCACTCTAGTCTCAAGGCCCCTCCTTTAAAGATCCTTCCTCCCCCTTGGGACCTAAAACTTGTGCTGCAGTCTCTTGCACAATCTCCTTTGAACCCTCAGTTACATGCAAACTCAAATATCTTTCATGGAAGACTATTTTGGTAGTAGGCATTACCTTGGCCAGAAGAATTTCTGAGATCCAAGCATTGTGTTCAAGGCAGAGTTACCTTACTTACCAACCTGTCATTTCTTCCAAAGGTGGTGTCAGAATCCAATATAAATCAACCTATTAATTTGCTAGTATTCTTTCCCAAATTTTTTAACAAATAATATATATTACATTTATTAGATGTTCATAGACAGTTGTGTTTTTACTTACATAAGACTAAACATCAGAAATTCTGATTGATTGTTTCATATGCAGAACTAACACTGGGTGAAACAGTTACCAAAGTTACTCTATCTAGATGAATAACAAATTGCATTTCCTTCATGTATAACAAATTGGGCATTGCTCTGACAAAACCTGTTTGAGCCCATTCCACCAGATCCATGGCAGCTTCCTCAGTTTTTTAATCCAGAGTGTCCATGGATGATATTTGTACAGCAGCTACTTGGGCTACTCCCCATACTTTTATTAGTCATTACAAATTAGATCTGGTCTCCAAAGGAAGGGCATCTTTTGGTTCTATGGTGCTCAGGAATATCCTTCCTAGAGTTCACCCTGGAAATTAGGTAGCTGGGGACTATATTCTATCAGTTGAGAACAGATTGGAAATTGACATCAAATAAGTTCATCTCTGTCCTCAATAACCTATCCTTCTCTCAATCAGTCACCAGCTGGTTTCAGAGTTACCTGTCTGATGAATGGCATATCTCCCCAACTACCTGTCTCTATAGGGGTTCCCCAAGGATCCATCCTTGGACCCCTACTCTTCTCTATTTTCACCAATAATCTAGCCTCTGCCACCAAACATGGCACACTCATACAAAATGCAGATGACTAAACCATCAACTGGTCAGCCCAGTCCCTACCCAAACTGCAAAAAGTCACACAGGAAGCCTTTTCCTCTTTTGAAACGTGGTTATCCGATGCCCAATTAATACTCAACCCAAACAAATCTAAACTACTCATCTTCCAACCCACCAAACATACTCAAAACAACTCTCACTTTAACATCACAGCAAAAGACAACACCACTATACATCCAACAGAACACACTAAATTGCTATGAGTGGAAATGGACAATAAACTAAAATTTGACATTCACATATCCATGACCATAAAAAAAGTCCACAAAAAACTAGGAGCGTTATACAGAAATAAGCAACTTTTCACCAAAGCAGCAAAGATTTCAGTAGCAAATTCCCACCTTATCTCCACCCTTCTTTATGCCTCTCCAATATATACCAACCTTAGGCAATCCAATCTAAACAAGCTAGAGACCTGCTATAACAAAATCACCAAATTAGCCACAGGGGCATCCTACCGTAGTCACCACTGTCTCTCACTTGCTGAACTGGGCTGGATTGAACTTCCTCATCTCCTTCAATGGTATCAACTCTCACTCGCCCCCAAACTAGTAAACCATCCACTAAATGTCCCATCTCTCCAGAATCTACTCTAACCTATCGCACCACCAGACCACTAAGATCCAGCAACAAAAATCACATGCAGATCACTAAAGCCAATAACTCTGATGGTGAAGCACTATTCTGTTGTGCCATAGCCAAATTATGAAACTCCCTCCCACCCACAATTACCTCCTTACCATCATGCACCCACTTCAAAACTTTACTAAAAGTGCACCTAAAAACATGCTGGCTATGCCCTTGCAACTCCCACTCTAATATCACCCACCCCATCCAACCACTACCTTTCTTTCCACCCCACTAACTACCTTGATTATAGCAAGCTCGGATGCTCATAAGCCTACTACTTATTATACAGCAGGAACTTCTTATTGTAACAATTGTTAATGTCTGTTATTTACTTCGCAGATAAAGATTCTAGTTGTCTACTGATGTGCTATGTTCTTCATCTGTAATTATGTTTGTAATTAATTGCTATGTTAATCAAATTGTTAATCACTATGTAATTCCAATGTAACTACTGTCTGTATATTTTAACTGTGGAGCTTTTCTCCCCGGGCCTCCACTGAAAATGGACCTATGTCCAGTCGGACACTCCCGGTCAATAAATGTAAGTAAATAAATAAATAAAGAAGTTGTATACTCACCATAAAGAATACTCACCAAAAAGAAGTTATTTACTCACCATAACATTCCATCTGTGTTGCCCATTTTCATTCTTCGTCCACTGATGGGTTTGGATCCGATCCCTTGGATCTGACTCAGCCGTTGCTAAAGCTCATAGCAACCAAAAACTATTGAACTTCTCACTTACCCACAACGCACCAACCCCAATTATGCCAGATCTTGTTTGCTGCCTTAGTAGAAAATAAAAAATGGAAATTATCATGGAGAAGCTATATGTGGAGTTTATGTAAAAAATAAGGATATATAGGTCCTCTAAACACTCATTCTTCCAGAAGCCTTAAGGATGAGGGTTGGTGGGAGGGAGTTGAGGAAGAATGAAAATGGGCAACACAGATGGAATGTTATGGTGAGTAAATAACTTCTTTTTGTTGACATATATTACTATTTGGGTTCTAATGACTTGGGACTGATTTGCCTGTACAGAAAACCATCTATGGACACACAAACCCACCATGAATTTCTTCGTTATCTAGAACACTATTTTTCACATAATTTTATTATCAAGATCAGAGATCTTAACTATCCTTAAGTTAATTTCATTGAATATTTATCACTGAGTGCTTTAGAAACTTAATTCCTAGATTGTTTATTAAATCATAATTTGGTTCAGCTTGTTGATTCACCAACAAGAGGGATAATATTCTTGACATACTTGTTACTAATAACCCAAGTAAACTCAGTAGTTAGTTTAAAACCTCTATTTTGCAACTCAGATCACTTATCCATAATCTTGTACATTTCTTTAAATCATCACCAGAGACATAAATTGATTAAAAAATATTAAATGTGATGTTGTCCATCTTCATTTATTGCTTGACCTGTGGGTCTGGTTCCAAAATCGGAACCGACTCAAATGTACAACAGCCTGCGAGGACCAAAATCCTTCAAGCTTTTCTCCCTACCCACAATGCTCCTCTCCAATTTACCTCAGATCTCATTTGCCGCTTCCAGTGTGAGACGCATTGCCAAACCTCTCGAGATAAGTACAGTTATATTTTAAAATCTTATAGTTGTTTATCCTTTATACTTTTTCTATTATGTCGTTATTCCTTTTACCTTAGTTTAGAATCTCCCTACTATACAATCATTTTCCTTTCAGCTTCTTTCCATCCACTTTTCACTTTGGTGAAATCTTCACTACCATAGTTGGTAGACTTCCTTCCTTGCTTACCTTCTGCTTAACAAAAAAAAAAAAAAAGACAAGAGTTTTTATATATTCGTTTATTTATATTTATTGCTGGTACTCTGTGTACCATTGTTGGTAACACTATCTTTCACCTTTCTTTTCTTGGCTGGTTTGTGCATATTTCCTGTACCCTTGGGTATTCTGGGCCTACCATTGCTGGTAGCACTTTATTGTAATTGTTTCCCCTTTTACTCTAATCTACACTCCCTTTTTGTGTGCTAGATATGGCTGATAAAGGAAAGGGCACTTCTGACTTTAAAAAATGTCAGAAGTGCGACAGGAAAATGCCAAATTCTGATGGTCATTTATTATTTGTGTATTGTTTAGGGTCGTTACATCTTCAAGAAGATTGCTCAGTATGGCACTGTTTTAGTCATCAAGCCTTAGTTGAACAAAAAAATGAATTGATGTTAAAAGTATTGCTTAAATCTTCTTTTGAGGAGACCTTATCTGGTTCCAAATCTAAAACAGACCCTTCTTCATCTTCTTTTTCTTCTTCCAAATCTGAGAAGCTTAAGAAAAGAAGTCACTCGGTGCCGACATCTTGGACATTGGTGATTAAGAAACTTAAACCAGAGGGTCCACAAAAGGCTATGGAACCAAAAACATGTGCTCTGAGTCTACTTGCGTCTTCGGAACTTGAGCTGACATTAGAAAAACATGACAGCACTTCGGAACCGGCAACCTTGGTTCCATCTTCTATACTGGCACTGATTCCTATGGTTCCAACCCCAATTCTTCAAGAACCTGAATACATTTTTCCAAGGATGCAGTATTCCCCATCTATAGACCCATATGAGGGACAATTGCCAAGTCCTTTCCTGGAGATGCCTAAATCTCTGTCCACCCATCAGTCTGCTCCACCAAGAGCTTATTTGAATTAGATGTGCTAAGGCTGGTGGATCAGGTTCTTGCGGCGAGAGGATTGCCATCTATGTCCTCAATTCCTCCAGTACTGGAACTACTGTATCCATGACTCCACCAAATCTTCCTCCTCTGACCCCATCTGTGGTTTTGGAGACTGAAGCTCTGATCCCTCCTGCACTGACTGTTTTGACTCCGGCCAGATCCTTTTCTCTGATGCCGACTACTGCCCTGAGGTCTTTGAGGGCTCCCAGGGAGTGAGTTACGCTGTCAGTTCCAAGGGGCAGGTTTCAACTCCAGTTTTCTCAGAGCCATCCCTGCACCTCGGGGCCTTGGTACATATGAGCTCCACTCCGGCTTCTGCATCGGGGGCGTTCTCCTTGGGGTGGGGAGTGAACTCTGTTCCTAGGCAGTCATTCTCAGTTCTGGGCTCCTTTCTGTCTTCGGGGGGACCTGCCTTCCAGGCAATGGAGAGGGCTTTGTCCTTGGTGGGCACCCAGTCATCTACCCCCTGATCGGAGTTGATCCCACATCCTTCCTCTCATTCTGACTCTCAACCAGCCTCTGCATCGGGACAGCAAGGGCCAAAACTGTAGGATACACCTGTCTCGGTTTTATCCTCTACTGACACTTCTTCAGATTTTAACACTGAAGAAGTTCTTCAGAAGAGAAAGTGCAAGATAAAGCACTTGTATTCCCCAGAAGAATCTGTCACTGAAGATACTGACTACGATGAAGGGGAAGGTTCCCCTAGGTCATCCCCTGAAGATGTCTCCTCTGGAGACATCCTAGAGATCCTTAAACAGAGGAATGGCTGGAAGTCCCAACATCCTTCCCAGGAGGAGTCGGTATGCCTGCAAGCTTTCACTTCTCGCCCATCTTCTCTTTGGCTGACTCCACCAGCTAATGATTTCATCAAATTGATTGTGCAGCGGGCTTGGAAGGCTCCTGATTCCATAGAGCCAGTCCCTAAGAGGCCAGACAGAAATTATCTCAGCTCCCAAAGATTTTCAGTTTTGGGCTAAAGGGTTAGCAGTAGATGCCATGGTGGTTGTGGCAGCCACAAAGAAATAGCTATCTGAGGAGAGTTCTACTATCCATCCTCTCAGTTGGGAATCTTGGGTGATGGATAGGTTTGGGAAGTGTGGGTATACACTTCTTCGACCTTTGCTCTGTCACATTTCACTAGACTCCAAAGGGATTTGCTTAAGGAGTTATCAAATACAGTTGTAGGAGCCATAAATGATGAAGTTCAAGAAAAGGTAGCTTCTCAGTTTGCCACCCTCGAGTCCATATCCAATTTGTCCATGAGGCTCATAGCATATGCAGCCAAAGGGACCACTAGAGCAGCGAGTTCTGGCGTAGCCATAAGGAGACATGCCTGGATACGCTTATGTGAATTTGTGGAACCATTCAAATCTTCATTTGTCAGTGCTCCCTTTGACAGATCTTCTCTTTTTTGGCCCAAAAGTTCAAGAGACCTTGTCCAGGTGTGAGAAAGATGGGAAGACCCTCTCGTACTCTTTTCCACCCCACAGCAGTCCATCTGTAGGAACCAGAGGAATGGAAATATGTGGTTCCAAAAATCCCAGGGCCTTTCCAGGACAGACTTGGTGATACTTCCCCCAGGGGCAGATGGGGGAGTTTCAGTGGAAGACACTCTCCATGCACCAGAGGTGGCCTGAAAATTCAGGGTTTCAGAGATTCTTTCCAGGCCAAACCCTACTAGCGCTCCTGAAAGGAGGCCCGATTGCTTAGCTGTGGAAGTTGTTAGGGGACGATTATCCTTGCAGCAACAAGCCTGGCTAAAAATAACTTCAGATGTTTGGGTGCAAAGGGTTATTAACAGAGAATACACCATTCCCTGTCACTCTCTTCCCAAAAAATTCAAAAGGATCCCCAATGTTCCACCCAGTCAGAGGGAACCAGCAGTTTGAGAAATCAAAAAACTGCTAGAAAAAAAGAGTCATCCAACCTGTCCCCCCAGACCAGAAAGAAACTGGAATTTACTCAAGATTCCTTTTAGTGCTAAAGACAACAGGGGACTGGTGACTGATCTTGGATATCAGTGTTTTGAACAAATCTGTTTGACAAGCAAAAGTCCAGATGGACATGGTTCGGTCCATCCTTCCCTTTTTAGGAAAGGACGATTGGATGTGCTCAATAGATCTCAAAGATGTGTATTACCACATCAAGATGGACAGGCACTCCAGGAGATTTCTCCAGTTCCGGCTGGGAGCCAGTTATTTTCACTTCAGAACCCTGGCCTTTGGCCTCACCGCAGTCTCCAGGGTGTTCACCAAATGCATGGCAGTGGTAGCGTCTCACTTGAGACTACACGGGCACTGAGTGTTTCCATATTTAGATGACTGGCTCATCACCGCTTCCATCAGGCATCTCTTAGAAAAATCAAGAGATTATATCTTTCAGACTTGTGCCGATCTCTGAATCACAATAAACCACAAGAAATCTCATCTGATTCTTACATAGAATCTGGAATTTATAGGGACAAATCTGAATACAAACACTTGCATAGCTTCTCTTCCCTTTCCCTGTTTAGAAAAGATCAAATCTCAAGTCAGGAGAATCATCATCAGTAAGACAGTAGGTGCACATTTGGTGCTGCAGGCTCTGGGTTCTATAGCACCGACCATTACCTTGGTACCTTTAGCAAGATTCCACATGAGGATCTTACAGTGGCTTCTTGCATCCCAATGGTCCGTTCTTCAGCAACCATTGCAAAAGGGATCTCCTCTGGTGGGTTTACTCTACAGATATTCTAACGGAACTGCTTTCAGACAACCCCAGCCCAGAGCATAGTGACCACAGACGTCTCCCAGATTGGGTGAAGGGGCATTATGTGGGCAAGACAGTCCAAGGCACTTGGTCACTTACAGAGGCCAGCTTGCATATCAGTGCGCTAGAGATGAGAGCAGTACTGTTAACGTTGCACTCCTTTCAAGCTGCCCTTCCTCCAGGGACAGTTGCAATCCAGACAGACAACATGTCAGTTGTCTGGTACATCAACGAACAGGGGAAACCAAGTCTTATCCTCTTTGTCAGCAAGCACTCAGAGTTTGGGAGTGGGCGATCTCTTCCAACCACTTTCTAATAGCAAAGCACATCCCGGGGACATCCAATGTGATAGTGGACAAGCTAAGCAGATGAAGCCTCCTGCCTCATGAGTGGTCTGTCAACCTGAAGGTTTTTTGCCGCTGGGGCCAGCCTTGTTGTGACCACTTTGCATCGCCCCAAAACCCCAAAACAACAAGTGCAGCAGCTGCTTTGCCCTGCCCCCTCCCCATGATCGTTCTGAAAATGTCTGAATTATCGGATGAAAGCACTTAACTTGAATTCTTTGTTGTCTTGTTTGTATCTGGATTATTAAAGGTGTTCTCGTGTGTCAATCCTGCTGGCATCTATTGCTTGTTTTTCATCATATTGACTAGTGTCCAATACCAGGTAACCTTGAGTTTTTTTGCCTTTTCCCCCAATACTGTTAATCTCTCAATTTCTGAAGAAAGCAACTAGGTTGAAGAGTAAGGTGATCCTCATTTTCCCATTCTGGCCTTGACAGATTTGGTTCTCCTTCTGGCCTCATCTGATTCAGTTCCAGATCTCCTGTCCCATCCAGAGGGATTAGTTCACCTGACTCTTCAGAACTTAAAGCTCACAGCATGGCTTCTTCCAATTCCACTGACTGCCAGGCATAATTATGTCATCTCCAGTCTGTAAGATTATTTTGGCTTCACATAAACCCTCCACTAGAAAACTTTATTGTAGTAAATGGAAGAAGTTCTCATGCTGGGTGCATATTAAGAACATTGATCCTTTTTCAGCCCTTATCACAAAAAATTTAGAGTTTTTAACATTGCTCTTTGAAGCTAGAGCTTTTGCTTTTACCATAAGGATTCAACTAATGGCCATTTCGAATTTTCACAGTGGTTTTGAGGAAGCCTCATTAATGTCTCATAAACGTTGCAAGGCCTTTTGAAAGCAACCTTGATGCTGAGGCCTCCTTATAAAGAACCGTATGTTCCTTGGGATCTTAACTTGGTTCTTCAGACTTTGATATACCCTCCTTTTGAGCCTGCAGCCACTTGTGAACTGAAGTACTTGTCTTGGAAAAGAGCTTTACTAATCGCTGTTACCTCAGTCAGAAAAGTTTCAGAGATTCAGCCACTATCTTGTAAATCACCATATTTGACCTTTCACCCAGATAAAATTTCTTTAACTCATTACATCCGAGTGACGCCTCCAGGTGCATCTGCAGTTAACTCTTACTGACACCTCTAGGCATGAGATATTGCTTGTACATATTTGCATCAATAATTCCAAAACCATGCTATGTACAAGGTTTTTAAAGATTTCATCTTAAAGCTTACACAATGGCAAATTCAACTGGATTACTATTTGAAGTCTTACAAGTGCAGGTAAAGATATATTAACTGTTGTTTTTATGATATTAATTTATATAGATGTAATGTTCACATTTTTCTAAATATTTGAACAACAAAGTAACACGGACTGAACTCCAGAGCCCCATATGAAAATGTTCAGCTAGCTGAATAAAATGCTAACAGTATGTGTGTAACTTGAGTGGTTGCTCAGATATTGTAAGTTATTTTGCAAAATATTACAAACGTAATAGTTACTGTGTTTACCATGACTTATAAAATGTAGTTTAAGACCTAGAACCTAAAGAATACTACCACTATAAAAATAGTTTCTGCTGAAAGGTTTGCCGTTTATACTTCTTTCATAACCCCTAAGGTTCCAGAGATATGAACATTTGAAATGTGAGGACATAATTTGGTTTGGTCAAAAGTCTTAGGCTTCACTCATTGGAAGTTACAGTGCAAACTTCCTGAGTTCCACTGGAGTAAATGAGCTAAGGATTAGTCTATCCTTTCTACCAAAGGTTGTGTCGGAGACCAATATTAATCAGACCATAAATTTGTCAGTTTTCTTTCCAAAATTTTCAAATAAAGGCGAATATTCTTTGCACTTATTAGATGTCCACAGACAAAAAACAAACAAGGAGATGTAAGCGAACTAAAAAAAAGAACTAGGAACCACTACAAGAGTTCGCTTCTGGAGATCCAAATAAGGGAATGAGACCAAAAGTGAATATATTCCAAAATACAATATGTTTATTCAGAGCCACAAACAATAATGCTTTACACTGGAAATACATTTTCGAGCGTCTTCATCAGAAACCAAAAGGCTTAATCAATAAAAAACATTCTTATATAAACCTTGTTAATTAAAAAAATTGTATAATTAGCCAATCAAAGGCTGGTAATAATAACATCAATTTACCAAAAACTTTTAAAAGTTATAAAACAAACTTAAAATGTTCCACAAATAGTCCACAAACCAAATAGTTGTGAATGCAAAATATAAAATATAATTTATTTTATTCTCTTTTTAATTATACTATTGAAAAATTGAACAAATACATTAATAGTCTGAGGGATGTGGTCTACTGCCATCTGCTGGAAAACAAAGCCAAAAACAAACAAGAAAAAGGTGGTTATAGCTTGGCTGCCCTTAACTTCAATACTGGTAAAAGGGAAAGCGTATCATTCAAACCTGGCCCTTTTTTTGCTTCCAAAGTAATCTGCCAGAATAATTGTCTATATTCTAATTTTGTTTCCCACATGCCACCCCTAACCTCCTTAGGAACAACCTCTAAAACAAAAAAATAAAATAATGCTTGATTACAAGTTTGGGAAAGACAAAACAAGGCATTGTTTACATTTTGTTTTTTAATTTCATAGTAATGCTCATAAATTCTAGATTTTAACTTTCTTTCCGTCTTCCCCACATAAAAAGAATGACAGGAGTGGCATGTGGCTAAATAAACAACACGTTTGGTATTACAATTAGAAAATTTGGTGCTTGAAATAAACCTTTTTCTACTGGGAATTAGAATACTAGAACCATTCTTAATGTACTGGCATTGGGAACAAAATCCACACATGAATGTACCCACTCTATGTGTCCGTTGGCAGATTTTATACCCCCTCCCAAACTCAAACAAATTTTTAAAATTTAAATCGTTTCTATATATAAATTTGAGTGGCTGTCTGTGTATATGTTCAAGGTCCAAAATTTGTTTGAACCTATCCCATTCCCTGTTGACCACTTTTTTAATAACAACTAAATCTCCAGTATAGTCCATAACATGCGCTTGTTCAAAATTTTTGGTCTCACTATAATAACTATCAATGTTTAAATTACCAAGATCATCTTGACCTAAAATTGGGGCAAACCTCCCTTTTCTGCCCTCTAAAACCTCTTGATACATCTCATCAATTAGATGATCAGAAATACCCCTCTCCCTGAACATGTCCATGACAAATTGATTATCCTCATAAAATTCAAAGTCCTCTGATGTCATCCGACTAGTCCTAACCAGTTGTCCCTTAAGAATATTTTTCTTTTGGTGAAAAGGGTGCCCACTAGTAAAATGAAGGTAGGAGTTTGAAAAGGTTTTTTTCCGATGTATCCTAGAAGAAAAATAGTTGTTACACTTACTCAAGAAAACATCTAAATAAATACATTCTTCACTGTTCAAATTATATGTAAAATCCAAGAAATTGGTAGTACCCTTAATATAGGCCAAAAATGCAAAAATCCTTTCCTGAGTATCGGTCCAAAAAATACAAATGTCATCTAAAAAACGTTTGCACAGGACCCAACAATTAACAAATTCACAATGATTAATAAATAAATTCTCCCACCACGAAAGTATAATATTTGCATTTGGCTCCCATAGCAACACCCTTCTCCTGCTTAAAAAATTCCCCTTGAAAATACATGAAATTGTTCTTAAGAATAACCTCCATCAATAGAAGGCAAGTTCTAAAATCATCGGGGGAAAAGTTGCCACTTTCCTTCATGCTTTCTTCAAGCCACAAAAGACCAACATCGTGTGGTATTGATCCAAAAAGATCCACAATATCCAGGGTGACAAAAGTAATATTAGTAGAAAGAATACTAGTCTTTACTTGTCTAAGGAAATCCCAAGAATCCTTTAACACTGTGACACTCAAATTGCATAATCCTTTTAATTTCACATCTATATATTTTGCTAGGGGGTTAGTAATAGAACCTTCTGAGGATACAATAAGTCGTAAAGGGGGGTCATTAGGATGTAAAGGGGGGTCATTAGGATCTTTATGGACCTTGGGAATACCAAAAACTGAAGGAACCCTAGGATTTCTGTTTATCAAGAAATTATATGTGTCTAAATCAATTGAGCCTTCTAACAATAAATCGTTAATTATAAGATTGATCTTAGATTTAGAAATATTAACTTCATTAATGGAGGCTCTAAAATACTTCGAGGTGTTTTGTAGGGAATCCTTCATCTTAGACTCATATAAAATAGTGTCCATTAATACAGTACCACCTCCTTTATCCAGTTGCATTATTCTAATGGACTTGTTATTTTTCAAAAAATTCAATAAACTATTCTCATTCTTGGATAGGTAATTACCACCCCATAAGCTTAACAAGCCTGGTCTGCAAAGCTATGGAGAGGATCATAATGGAACTCATAAACAAGGACATAGGGGACTTGCAGACCTTGGACCCAACCCAGTTTGGCTTTGTCAAGGGCAGATCTTGCCTTTTGAACTTGGTCGACTTCTTCGAAACAGTTACCAAGGCCATTGATGAGGGAAAGGCAGTCCATACAGCCTACCTTGACCTTGCAAAAGCTTTTGATACAATACCCCACTCGGGTATCATAGAGAAACTTACCAGCTTAAATGTAAACCCATATGTCACAAGATGGGTTGCAAACTGGCTAAAGGACAGAACCCACAGGGTTAGAGTTGCTGGAGCCATGTCAGACTCCAAGCCGGTTACAAGTGGTGTCCCACAGGGCTCAGTCCTTGGCCCCCTATTGTTCGGCATCTACTTCTCAGAAGTACAGGCAAACATAGGAGGACTATGGCTGACCAAGTTTGTGAATGACTGCAAACTGGGTGCCATAGTGGATAGTACATCGGGCACAGACATCCTTCAGAGGGGTCTCACGGAAACTGATAGCTGGTGCCAGAGCCATGGCCTGAAGTTAAACGCAAAAAAGTGTATAGTCATACCCTTCAGGAAAAACAAGGTAACCCCAAGCTACCATATAGGTGGCAACCCACTAAGCACAGAAGAGGTTATCCGGGACCTGGGTACGCAGTTTGACAGTGGCCTCTCGTTTGACACTCACGTTGCTAAAGTGGTTCGAAAGACCTTCTACATTGCCCATCTGATCATGAAGGGATTCACATCCAGATCAAGTGAGGTCATTGTTCCCCTGTACTCTTCACTTATCAGACCAATGATCGAGTACAATGCCCCATTCGGGATGTATCTCACCCGACACCTGCAGCAATTGGAGAGACCCCAAAAGTTCCTCACCAAAAGGATAAAGGGACTCCAAAACCTGTCATATACTGCCAGACTGAAGAAACTCCAACTCTATTCAGTTGCATACCATCTGCTCAGAGGTGACCTGTGCCTGACATACAAGGCCATGGCCAACCCGGAATTAATGGACTTGCTCCACCTCAAAAAATCCAAATCCACCAGAACCACTAGAGCAAGTGACTTAAACCTTAGCATGGATATAAATAGGACGTGCTGGAGGGATAGATTTATCACCCAGAGACTCCCCATGCTGTGGAATAAAATCCCGGTCCATGTGAGGCAGAGCACCTCGCTGGCTCTGTTCAAGAGAAATCTTGACCGGTGGATGGGAGATCGTAGGTTTACCCCGGGAATCATCTCTGTGTCACTGCTGGACAGAGGCACAACAAACTAATGGGCACATTATTTCTAACATAAGGGGTGGCGTAAGCCACATAACTTTGGGCTAGGCTTATAAATGCCTTAGGGCAGATAGCCTAGTATAAACCTGTGAACCTATGAACACCCTATGTGTACTAATGGTGTTCCTAATTTCCCTTTCCAACAAACTCTCCAAATTTTTCAACTGTGGGTGAAGAGGGGGATTTATAATACTCTTCTTTTTAAACAATGAAGATAAAATCTGCCAACGGACCCCATTGAGTGGGTACATTCAAATGTGGATTTTGTTCCCAATGCCATTACATTAAGAATGGTTCTAGTATTCTAATTCCCAGTAGAAATAGGTTTATTTCAAGCACCAAATTTTCTAATTGTAATACCAAAGGTGTTGTTTATTTAGCCACATGCCACTCCTGTCATTCTTTTTATGTGGGGAAGACGGAAAGAAAGTTAAAATCTAGAATTTTATGAGCATTACTATGAAATTAAAAAACAAAACCTACTCTGACAGCCAATTGCTTATACATAATCATGTGTAAAGTAATAACTATTATTTCAATACTAGCGGTACTATTACTTATCCCTTACTTTGCAACCAGATACGAAAATTACACTCTATCTGGTATTCATATCCCCAATGGCCACACATGCAAATATACAAATCATCCCTCCTATCCTACTTCTACTATCATTTACCCCACTGCACCATACTTCAAAACTGAAAACTTAACTCAACGATACCCCAAAGTAACTACTACTAAACATAGTCAAAAGATACTTTTTAAACTACTAAGACTAATTGACCAACTGAAAAAATGTATAGCCAAAGATGGGGATATACACCCCAACCCAGGCCCAACTACCAATCTTGACTCCACTTACCCAAATGTAGCCTCAAAATCCTCCAGCACTCTTCTTATGTTTCATCTCAATCTTAGAAGTATAAATAATAAGGTTCAGAATCTTCATGCATTATTAGCCATGCATCTCCCAGACATTATGTGCCTAACTGAAACCTGGCTTAAACCATCCACTAAGGATGAAGAGATACTTCCACCTGGGTTTAATATGTTGAGGGTTGATCGGATAAAAAAAAAAGGTGGTGGAATAGCGGTAATGTTTAGAAATACTCTGAATATCATATTGAACCCAATACAACCCCCTAAGGTCGCTAATATGGAGCTAATTGCCCTACAAATATGCCTAAATAAACATAAGACCATTAATCTCATTGTAGTTTACATTCCCCCAGGGAAAAACTTTGAAACCTTGGAAGTAACCCTAAACTGGTTAACCATAAACTACCCCCAAGAGACCATTATACTGGGAGACGTCAACATAGACTGGGCACAATTCTCTGACCAAATTAATCCCCCACCTATTAACCTATATGGCTTTTCCCAACACATTACTTCCCCTACAAGAATTGGTAATACTAAGCAAAAAGAAAGCACCATCGACTGGATTCTTACCAATAAAGATACTAATAACTATACCACAGGTACCCTCCCCAATGATCTCAGCGACCACCTAATCACATACATAAGGAAGGACAAAATGGCTATAATAAGACCTCCTATATATAGACTTATTAGAAATAAGAAAAAATTTCTTCCAGAACTTTTCCTAGAAGAACTTAAATCCTGTAACTGGTCAAGGCTTAAGTCACTTCCCCTAGATGAGAGTGTGGGTTATTTTAACGACACATTTCTAAAAATACTGGACTCCCATGCACCAAACCGCCTTATAAGATCAAAAATTCGCATAGCACCATGGCTAACTAAGGAAACAAAATCAAAAATTAAGCTTAGAGACCAAGCTTGGGAAAAGTGGCGATCCACGAAATTGCCCTTAGATCGTATTAAATTTCAGCAGCTAAGAAATATTACTAAGTCACATATCATCCAAGATAAAAAAAACTATTACTGCCACCTACAGGACAAACATCAGAATAACCCTAAAAAGTTCTGGGCAGGTTTTAATAACCTTCTTCACTCTGGGAAACCCTCTACTCCTACCCCTTCTAAACTTACTGGTAAAGACCCGGATGAAATAGCCAATACGTTTAACTCATTTTTTACTGAGACCATCCAGTCCCTAGCCGGCAAGTTACCTTCCTTCTCACCTTCCTCAACTAATCCTACCCCCCTCACAGCCAATACTGCTGGTAAATCTCCACCTGCCTTTAACCTTCATCCAATCTCAACCTCCTATATTAGCTCCCTATTAAAGAAACTTAAACCATCCAGCTTATCAGCCGATCGACTCCCAGCTGAATACCTACAAATAGCATCAGAGGTTATAGCCTATCCTATCTCCATTCTGATAAATAGAAGCATTACAGAGTCTAAAATCCCCACAATGTGGAAAATATCATATGTCATCCCACTTCACAAGGGCGGCGCCTCCACGGAAATATCCAGTTTTAGACCTATAGCAATAATGTCCCCAATAGCAAAAATTATGGAAAGATGTGTTCATAAGCAACTCCTCCACCATCTAACTCTAAATAATCTTTTGTCTAACACCCAACACGGCTTTCGCCCCCATCACAGTACAACCACTGCCCTCCTCTCCTTTGTTGACTCAGTCAACTGTAACCGAAATAATAAACTAATTACCTCTGCGCTCTTTCTGGACTTATCAAAAGCTTTTGATATGGTTAATCACCAAGCACTGCTCCATACCCTGAAAACATTTCACCTAGACTACTCAGCCCTAAGCTGGTTTGATGCCTACCTGTCAGGGAGACAACAAGCTGTCCAGTGGCAAAGCAAGCTATCTCAATTACTACCAAACACCATAGGAGTTCCCCAAGGGTCTATACTCGGTCCCCTTCTTTTTTCTGTATTTATAAATGATCTTTATACAGTAATCCCCAATGCAACCTGCATTCAATATGCAGATGACTCCACCCTGATCTGCTCCGACGCCTCCCTCCATAATCTCCAAGTAATTACCCAAAACTGCTTTGCTGCAATAGAAACATGGTTCATTGAGAAGAAACTTATCTTGAATCCAACAAAAACCAAGCTACTACTAATTTTCCCCACCTCAGCCTCTTCCTTAGCACAACACCCTACACTTACTAATAATAGGACCTTCCATGTTCAGTCTACAAATGGTACCATCATAGAGCCCGACACTAATGCCAAACTACTTGGAGTTACTATCGATCACAAGCTCAAATTTGACATGCACATCAGTCAAACTATAAAAAATGTAAACAAAAAACTAGGCTCTATGTATAGAATTAAAAACTTTCTAACCCCTACTACCAAACTAACCATTGCACGCACACATCTTCTCTCCACCCTACTGTATGCCTCCCCAGTATTCTCCTTCCTTAATAAAGCTGAGCTCAACAAACTCTCTATGACTTATAATCATATTGCCAAATTTGTAACAGGAGAACCGTACCATACTCATCACTGCCTAAACCTAAAAAAACTAGCCTGGTTAGAACTCCCAAATCTTCTTAAACTTAATCAACTTACTGAAGCATTTAAAATAATCAAGGAACCACATAAAACCCCCTCATTAAACAAACTGTTCATCCCCTATTCTAATCTCAGCTGCCTTAGATCCTCCAATAGTGAACTAATACAAACAATCAAAACTAATAACTTAGGTGGGGATGCTCTTTATGCCAATTCCATTGGAAAACTATGGAACTCCCTTCCCAGTGACCTAAGACTAACTACCTCCCTTAGCAAGTTCAAAAGCAACCTCAAATCTTTCCTAAAAGCGCATTGGCTATGTTCCTGTACCAAACCTGACTAATCCTAAAATACCAATACTACCCATACTATCTCCCGATGCCTTTTTTCTCTCTCTTTTCTATTACTGCCGTACTAAACTATAGTACAGGATCTCTCCTCACTGTAACACCCCCTAGTTATGAATTCCCACGAGCATAATACTCGATATTTCCTTACCTATCTATTGAGCCTATAATATCAGCTTTAATAATGTCCAAAGATCATATGTTTTCATTAATCTACTTATCATATGAATTACTTAAGTTATAGCTAATTTTTAACTTGATGTCTCTTCATACTATGATATCTAAAAACTGTTACTATGTAACTCAAACCTAAACCTTGTCTCAATTATGTATATGTTTTTCTTTTTTTCCTGGAACTTTTTTGCAACTGTTATGTCTAAACTTTGTATTACCTTACCATGTTATTTTGAAATTGTTGAAATGTCAAACCTAAACCTTGTCTCAATTATGTATATGTTTTTCTCTTTTTTTTCCTTGAACTTTCTTGCAACTGTTATGTTGAAACTTTTTAATACCTTACCATGTTATGTTGAAATTGTTGAAATGTAACTCAAAACCTTTTGTACTGTGGAGCTTTTCTCCCCGGGTCTCTGCTGAAAAGGGATATGTATCCAGTTGGACTAACCCGGTAAACAAATGTAAAATAAATAAATAAAATAAATAAATAAATAAAATAAAATAAAAATGTAAACAATGCCTTGTTTTGTCTTTCCCAAACTTGTAATCAAGCATTATTTTATTTTTTTGTTTTAGAGGTTGTTCCTAAGGAGGTTAGGGGTAGCATGTGGGAAACAAAATTAGAATACAGAGAATTATTCTGGCAGATTACTTTGGAAGCAACAAAAGGGCCAGGTTTGAATGATATGCTTTTCCTTGGGAGGGTGGCCTAATGGTTAAGGGGTTTACCTTACAAGCACAAGGTGCAGTGTTTGAGTCTCACGGGGGATAATTGGCTAGGTTTAAAATGGCTCGCAAGGGCAGTTAGCTTAGTACTAATCTATGAACCTATGAACCTATGAACCAGTACTGAAGTTAAGGGCAGCCAAGCTATAACCACATTTTTCTTGTTTGTTTTTGGCTTTGTTTTCCAGCAGATGGCAGTAGACCACATCCCTCAGACTATTAATCTATTTGTTCAATTTTTCAATAGTATAATTAAAAAGAGAATTTAGAGAATAAAATAAATTATATTTTATATTTTGCATTCACAACTATTTGGTTTGTGGACTAGTTGTTGAACATTTTAAGTTTGTTTTATAACTTTTAAAAGTTTTTGGTAAATTGATGTTATTATTATTACCAGCCTTTGATTGGCTAATTATACAATTTTTTAATTAAAAAGGCTTATATAAGAATGGTTTTTATTGATTAAGCCTTTTGGTTTCTGATGAAGACGCTCAAAAACGTATTTCCAGTGTAAAGCGTTATTGTTTGTGGCTCTGAATAAATATATTGTATTTTGGAATATATTCACTTTTGGTCTCATTCCCTTATTTGGATCTCCAGAAACGAACTCTTGTAGTGGTTCCTAGATGTGTCCACAGACAACTGCATTTCTACCTTCATAGAACAAAATCTATCAGAAAATCTGATCAATTATTTATTGCTTTTTCTAGTGCTAGGCTAGGTAGACTGGTTTCCAAACTTATGCTTTCTAATTGGTTGAAAGATTGCATATCTTTCATATACACCAAAAAGAATGTTAAATTACCTGGATCTGTTAAAGCATACTCTACCAGAGTGGTAGCGACTTCTGCAGCTTTTCATTCCAGAGCTTCCTTGGATGACATTTGTGCAGCAGCAACTTGGGCTACCACACATACCTTTATTAATCACTACAAATTGGATTTGGCCTCTAGGGGAAGACCATCCTTTGGTTCTATGGTGCTCAGGATTATTCTTCCATAAGTCTACCCAGGATAAAAGTAGCTGGGGACTCTGTCCCACAGGTCATGGAATAAATGAAGATTGACAACATCAGATAAAGAAGTTATGTACTCACCATAACATTCCATCTGTGCTGTCAATTTTCATTTATCCCTGATGCCCCTCCCTCTAACCCCCATCCTTCATAGCTCTTGGTGGAATGATCTGTATCCTTATTTATTATATCTTGAATCATTCCTTCCCAGATATGGTCTCCACAAAAGTTCTTTCATGATACATATTTTTTCTGTCTGACAATCAGCAAACTCGATCTGAGGTAAATTGAAGAGAAGCATTATGGGTAGGGAGAAAAGTTATAGAGTTTTTGGTCCTCGCCGGCTTTAGTATGGCCGAGTCGGTTCTGATTTTGGAACCGGACCCACAGGTCAAAGATAAATGAAGATCGACAACACAGACGGAATGTTATGGTGAGTACGTCACTTCTTTTTACTCAAGAATAAGATGAAGAATAAGAACAAAAAAACAATGCACCAAGGTAGCACACAATAGCGCCTTTAATAAAATAAACAAAAGAAAACAGTGGTAAGCGCTTTCGCAACACTCAGTTGCTTCTTCAGACAAAATGTTAAAACAGCTCATTTCTTAAATACTCTTGAAACCAATTAACATAATTAGTGATGTCATACCTGAAGGAGCATTTAAAGGCACAGACAAAAACTAAACATAAATCAGATAAAATACATAACATAAGCTTCTACTAAGCACAAAAAATCTTTTTAAAAAATCAATCATGTAAAATTCATTCATAAGTAAGACTCACTAAATATTATGCTTAAAATTATTTGTGTTTAAGGCGTCTGGCTTTCAAAAAAGGGACCAGAGATGTGGTACCATTAAGACCTGGATATTTGTCTGCATTAAGTTTCATTATCCATTTTTGTTCACAACCTTCAGTAATATTTTCTATAACCCCTCCTCTCAAATTTTTATGTATCTGTTGTAAGACAAAAAACTGGAAGGAATGTGAGGGATCAGTATTCATGACATGATTAGCTAATGCATTTGTATGTTTTCTATTCCTGATATCACGAAGATGTTCCAAAATTCAATCTTTAAAAGATCTATTAGTCTTGCCAACATAGAAAACAGGACATCTCTTGCAGAAACCATAATAAACCACATCAGTACTTTTACAATCAGCATATGTATGGGAATACAGATGGAACTGTTTTGTTGGATGAGTATATGTATTTGTGCTATAAATGTAAGGACATGCACTACATGACCTGCATGGATAGGTACCCTGACGTGTGGAAAGATAATTTGGCTTGTGTGTCTCTCTATTACAAAGATGCTGTTTGAGTGATTTATTATTCCCAAAGCTAAACTGTGGAATGCTAGTGGTAATAGCATTTAGATTAGGTACTTCTTGCAAAAGGTGCCAGTGTTTCTTAACAACATCAGTATATTGATTTATGTTGCTGGCAAACTGAAACACTACTCTAAACTCATTAATAGGCAAGGTACCATTGCTATTGATAGCAGGATTATCCATGGCTGGATTAAAATAGGGTCTGCATTTTGTGTGCCTCACTTTCCAGGCATCAGAGACTGTTTTATCAATCTCAGTAGTATTATAGCCTCTTTGGATAAAATCACATTTGAGATTACTAAGGTGCTGCATGTGCATCCTCATCATTGTTGTGTAATCTCAGGGTCCTAAATACTTGCCCTTTTAATACATTTCTTGGAATATGTCTGGGGTGCATGCTTGTTTTATGCAGGTATGCATTTTTTCTAGTAGGTTTGTGGTAAACTTGACTCCTTGGATTATTTAGATCAGATTTAGTCGAATGTACATCAAGAAAATCAGTATTTTCAGCAGAGATCTGATATGAAAATCTTAAAAAATCAGTAGTAGTATGTAAGTAAGTCGCAAAGGATGCAAAATTCAAACCATCATCTTTCCATAACATAAAAACGTCATCCATAAACCGTACATACCATAATACATGTTCTATAAAGGGATTTTGGCTGGAAAGAACAAATGTTTCTTCCCAACAAACTAAAGCTAGTTTGGCATAGCTATTGGCACAGGAGGTACCCATGGCCACGCCAACCTTTTGCAAAAAGAACTGTTCCTGAAATGTCATAACATTATTTTCCAATATGATTTCTAGCAAGCTACATATTAATTGAACTTTGTTGTTCATAAAACACCTGTTAGTTGTAAGAAATTCTCTAATCATCTCAATACCCCATAAGTTGGGAATGCTGGTGAACAAAGACTCTATATCCATAGTAATCAATACAAAGTCTGTATCTATTTCAATACTGGCCATTCTGTTATGTAATCTTTCGAGAAACATCTTGGTGTCTCTTAAAATGGTATGACAATTATCCAGAAGACCATGTAAAGTGTCCTCAACAAAAATCGAAAGGGGCTCGGTACATCAACCGGCCCCAGACACTATAGGTCGCATAGGTGGTAAAGTCAGGTCTTTATGGATCTTCGGTAAGCCATAAATCTTAGGGACAATTGGTTTTAAAACATTAAAATATTTAAACAATGACTCATCTATTAATCCTGTAATAAGTAAATCAAAAAGTAAAAATGAAATTTTATCAATGATAGCATTAACTGTGATTTTAGAGATAGGTAGATATGTATCATTATTTAATAATAATTTATGCATTTGCTGTATATATAACTGTTTGTCTAAGAGGACAACACCACCTCCCTTGTCAGCCTGTTTAATAACCAGGGAGTGTAAGTTCTTCAGTTCATACTATGCTCTTTGCTCATCAACAGTTAAATTGCTGAAATGATAATTACTGAAATCCTGCTCATTTATATCTCTGAAAGCCATTTCACACATATCAGTAAACCTCTGAATACTAGGTGGAATATTTGGAATAAAACTGCTATGGTGTTTGTATATATTATTTACATTCACTGTGTTGTTAGGAAACAAAGATTTTAAGGCTAAATTTCTTCCCAACAACTTTAAGTCCTTAATCATTTCTGTTAAATCACCTTTTTCGCTGATATAAAAGACAGGCCTTTGCTAAGCAAATTTATCTGATCATCACTCAGTTTAAATGAAGAAATATTAACAACAAGACCTGTATTTATGTTCGTCTCCTTTTCGGTGACTGTATGGTACTTCCTGTTTGATTTATCCTGGATAAGTGTCCCTTGTATTTCTGGCTTCTTGTACGATTCCTGAATGGTAGATGTGCCTTCAGGGAGAAGTCGTTTTTGTTGTTGGTGTCTAAAAAAACACTGTCAGTGCTCCTGGATGCGTGAATATCTTGGCCAGCTGTTGTGGACGTCATATGAGCCTGCAATCTTGTCGAGGATGGCAAAAGGCATGTTGTTTTAGGAATGGCTCCTGTGTTAGCTTTATTTGGGTGTAAATCGATCGTTTCAATAGATTCAGCCACTAAAGGCTGTGAAACGAAGGCTACAGGAGCAATATTCAAGTTAGCTTGTGTACCAGGTAGCTCTGTATGCGTAGAACCGAAAGTGCTATCAGTAACAGTCTCAGGTCGACTGCACTCACTTAAAGTGGTAGAGCGTGCATTTTTTGAAGTATCTAACGCATTTGAAGCAGAAGTGCCCTGAAGCTGTCTGCTTATGTTCTCTAGGCCAAGAAAAAACATTGTTGCTAGCAAAATCACATTTATCTCTATGTAGTTTGGAGAGTTTAGTATTTTGAAGTCTTTTCTCATATATAATAATGCTGTCCTGAAGTTCACTCATTTTATTAAATGTAATGTCATTAGGAAAGTTTTCATTAATCTTTGATTCCAAAGCAATAATCTCTTGCTTAAGTTCAAGTTCATTAGGGGAAAAAAAAGTCCAGCAGTAGTTCCATGTATTTTGATTAATGTAATGTGATTTTATTCAAAGAGGCTATAATACTACTGAGATTGATAAAACAGTCTCTGATGCCTAGAAATTGAGGCACACAAAATGCAGACCCTATTTTAATCCAGCCATGGATAATCCTGCTATCAATAGCAATGGTACCTTGCCTATTAATGAGTTTAGAGTAGTGTTTCAGTTTGCCAGCAACATAAATCGATATAGTGATGTTGTTAAGAAACACTGGCACCTTTTGCAAGAAGTACCTAATCTAAATGCTATTACCACTTGCATTCCACAGTTTAGCTTTAGGAATAATAAATCACTCAAACAGCATCTTTGTAACAGAGAGACACACAAGCCAAATTCTCTTTCCACACGTCAGGGTACCTATCCATGCAGGTCATGTAGTGCATGTCCTTACATTTATAGCACAAATACATATACTCATCCAACAACACAGTTCCATCTGTATTCCCATACATATGCTGATTGTAAAAGTACTGACGTGGTTTATTATGGTTTCTGCAAGAGATGACCTGTTTTCTATGTTGGCAAGACTAATAGATCTTTTAAAGATAGAATTTTGGAACATCTTCGTGATATCAGGAATAGAAAACATACAAACGCATTAGCTAATCATGTCATGAACACTGATCCCTCACATTCCTTCCAGTTTTTTGTCTTACAACAGATACATAAAAATTTGAGAGGAGGGGATATAGAAAATATTACTGAAGGTTGTGACCAAAAATGGATAATGAAACTTATCTCCTCATTACTCCTCATTACTTCCTTTTGACCTGTCTTTGTCTCCTTCTACTAGCTTCATCCTCTCTTTTTTTTTTCTCTCTCTCTCTTCAGAGCACACTCAAGCAAATCTGCAGTCTGCGGCTACCACTCCATCTATACAGTGTAAGAAGGAATCAGTATTGCAAACTAAACAAGAATATACATTTTGAGCCTCAAGAGCAGGGTCAGTCCACCCAGGCATTCTACTTGTATGTTTTATGAGAGTGAAGCTATTACATTAGCAGTATTTCTTAGTAGTTCTCAGCTTGCTAATAAAACTGACTGTTGTAGCCTTGTGTCCCCCCCCCGATAGTACAGTAATCGTAACTGTCCAATAGACAGTATAGATTTAATTCACATCCCTGTGACTAAATTAAATTAACCATCAAGCAGCCCTCTCAGTTCTTTCTGCCTTAGTTTGTATCACTTGGAGGATCACCTGTTTATTTGCATCTCTATCATTGCTAATGTATCTCCCTACTCTAATCTGTGCAGAAACTGGTTACTAATCAACAAGTCAATGTAAAGACACACTCCCAACCTTAATAAACTTTGCTGTCTCTTCTCTCCTTCACTTTACAGGTAGTTTGAATTATTACTTCCCCTCTCTGAGGCCTTCACTGATTTGCATTGATTGCCTCTCTGGTTTCTTTGCATTCCACCTGGTTTACACCCCTTGTGCTATCTCCCTCCCCCAATACAAAGTCTATATTAGAATCCTGCTGAGCATGGAGCCATCTTTAAATTTCTAGTCTCCCACCAGGACACAAGTGCTCTTCAGCAATTACATTCTGCTAGCCGGTAAGCCATTAGACCTCAGGAATTTGTTTTAAAAGTGTTCAGATTTGTAAAGTAATACTTACTTTTTTGTCTTGCCTTGGTTGTCTCTGGCTCTGCCCCGCTCCATTCGCCCTTGCTAATGCTAGGGCTCTCTCCGCTCCCCTGCCCTGCCCCCTATTCCCTCCCGCCCCACTACCTCTACATTTATAGTAATCCTAGCCACACCCACATCTCACCCTCAGATCACCTCCACCAATCACAGCTCCTCAAGTCATATCACATTAAACCACACCAACTTGCTCCACACAAAATACTCCCAATCACTAGGCATTTTTTGCATCACCCACACTACTTCCCCATCCACATATAGTGCATAATTCCTATTCAGACCCCCCACCTAGAAACAACATAAACTTTATAACCATGACTTTCACACGACTAAATCTAGTCTGTGATCTCATAATTCTTTACAACACCACAAGATATCACTCTAGCAATATCCCTAAACTTAGTAGCACAACACTGCATTATGCACTCTCATACACAGACACCACACATTATAATAATATCTGCCCACACTTATTCAAGAACTACATAACGGACCAATTCAGAACTAAACACATATGCTCTCATTCCTACTCCAAAAAAACACAATACTTTCTCACACTCCTCACCAAACTCCAACATCTGTATAACTATTTTAACTCCAGGCTCACCATAAGTGGGGATATCCACCCCAACCCAGACCCAAATCCATCCTGTCCAACACAAACTGCTCCAACACAAATGTCAGAACATAACACCCCCACTTTCTTCATCCCTGGGCAAATCAACAACATCAGCAAAACCAACCATCTTTTAATGCTAAATATTAATATTAGAAGTATCAATAATAAAATACCTGAACTCCAGGCCACAATAGCACACTACTCCCCAGACATAGTTGCTTTAACAGGAACCTGGCTAAATAAAAACATAGCTAACTCAGAAGTTCTCCCTACTGGCTACAATATCATTAGACAAGACAGACCACTTCGTAAAGGGGGTGGAACTGCCTTACTCTACAAGTCCAAATTAACTGTCCATCAATTACCAAACTCCTACCCCTCCCCCAATAATTGGGACATACTTATCTCACAACTTCAACTTCACCCTAAAAAGGTCATCACCACAATTGTGATCTATATTCCACCTAGTAATACACCTGCTAGCCTTGAAGACTTCTTATCCTGGTGTTCTTCCACATACTCACAAGAAACCCTTATTCTGGGGACTTCAACCTAGATTGGTTCACCTGTATATCAGAACCACCAAGTAATCTAATAAATCTCCATGGCTACCAGCAGCTAGTCCAAATTCCAACTAGGTGTGATAAAAAATCTAAAAGGGAATCCATCCTTGACTGGGTCTTAACTAGCAACCCCACATTGTACCCTCACACAGGCAGTCTCCCAGACACCTTAAGTGACCACAACATAATATACTTTATACATAGTAGAACAAGCATATGCAAAACCACTAACTATATATCCACTAGAAACACAAAAAAATTCTCTCCTGAGGTCCTCAACACTTTACTGTGCAAATGTGACTGGACCCCCCCCCTAAAAACCCTCCCACTTGACCAGGCTGTAGCATATTTCAACAAAACATTTCTACAACACCTAGACACTGTTGCTGCATTGTGCAAAATCAAGGTTAGAACCTCTACAAACCCCTGGCTCAGTAAAGAAACCAAACAAATCCTCAAGTCCAGAGACACTGCCTGGCGTTACTATCAAAAAAACAAAGAAACACAAAGCCTAACTAAGTACCAAGAACTGCAACGTGCAAAAAAATGCATTAGGATGGACAAAAAATCCTACTACACAACATTACAAACTAAATACCAACACAACCCGCAAAAATTTTGGAAAAATGTAAACCAGCTACTAAAATCCACCCAAAAGGCTACCCCAAACCAACCACCCCGACACTAAAGTTCCCATCGAAACACAATTCAACTCCCACTTTGTGAACTCAATTCTATCCTTAGTATCACAGGACAGTTCCTTCCTCACTACCCCCCAACACAAATAACACTAATACAAGCTTTACCCTCAAAACAGTTTCCACCACTTCAATCAAAAGCATGCTCTCCAAACTAAAATCCTCATCAACAGCAGCCGACCTACTCCCCAGCTATTTCTTGAAACTCACAGCAGATGCTATTGCTGTCCCAGTCTCCACTCTCATAAACAGATCAATTGTTGAAAACTATGTGCCCAAACTCTGGAAAATATTCTATGTTACACCCATACATAAAGGTGGGACCTCCACTGAACTTAATAACTACAGACCCATTGCTTTACTCTCCCCCCTGGCCAGAATCCTAGAAAAATGCATCCATACCCAGATGCTAAACTATCTCCTAGACTGCAACATCCTGTCACCTTCTCAGCATGGTTTCAGACCTGCCCATAGTACCACTACAGCTCTCCTCTGCTTCACAGGCACAGTAAACAGTCTCAAAAATGAAGGCCTGCAAGTGTCAACTCTTTTTTTGGATATGTCCAAAGCATTTGACACAGTCTCACACCAAATCCTGCTAAACAAATTAAACCAATATCATCTATCTAATTCCACTCTTACCTGGTTCCAAAGCTACTTAACTGACAGGTACCAAGCTGTAATATGGGAAAATTCTCTCTCTCCTCAGCTGCCCATAACTATAGGAGTCCCACAGGGTTCTATCTTAGGACCACTACTATTCACAGTCTTCACAAATGACCTCCACATAGCATGCATCTATAATTCAGTATGCAGATGACACTACCTTAATCTTTGCTGCACAAAACATTACCACCCTCCTGCAAACAACTCAACTAGCATTCTCTGACGTTGAAAACTACCTTACCAAAGCCCGACTTATCCTCAATCCAAAGAAAACTCAGCTTATGATTATAACCAGTTCTAACAAAAACACTAACAGTCAATTCACTATCTACTCCACAAATGCCACTCCAATTGCTCCAGTGGCACAGTCTAAGCTATTGGGAATAACCATAGACTCCCACCTAAAATTTGATAGTCATCTGAACTTAACTATTAAAAAAGTACATGCCAAACTGGGGTCACTCTACCGTATCAAACCATTTCTTACCAACAACACAAGATCAGCCATTGCTCGCTCCCAACTTCTATCCACCCTACTCTATGCATCTCCCATTCTGACTAATCTCAACAAAACTGAACTAAGCAAAATGGAAGTTTGCTATAACAGAATTGCCCGCTTTGCTGCAAATTGCTCATATAGAACTCATCACTGTACTGCTTTGAGACGGCTCCACTGGCTTGAACTGCCTAACCTACAATCAGCTCTGCCTCTGTCATTCTATCTATTACCTCCCCAATAAGTGTCCTGCCCTCAAAAACCTAGTACAACATCACTCAGCCAAAAGGCCTCTTAGATCATCAAGCAAACTACTACTAGAAGTCACCAACAGCTACAATAGTTTTGGAGATGCACTATATAGTAGTTTGGTGGCTAAAAAATGGAACTCTGTCCCTACTAGCATTCAAAACATATCATCCAAAGCCTCCTTTAAAGACCTCATCAGGCAACATCTCAAGCAAAGTTGGCAGTGCCATGATTGCTCCCCAGGCTAGTGAAAGCGGATAACATATACATACTAAATTTAGAGCAATTGATGATAGTTTTTCAATCTTACTCACAAACACTGGCTAATCTACAATGTATGTACTGTACCTGTGTACTATGTATGTATTCTACCTACGTTCCAAAGTTCAGCCGTACACCACAAATCTATTACTTACCTTTATTTTTAAAATTAATATTTTTTGATTGTTCTCTCCACTGTAACTGTTTGTGCCACATACCACTTTAAAAACATGTCTCTTGTAATTTGTGTGTATACTGATCATGTCTAAATAACTAAATGTGTCTGTAATTTTTCTTTGTGGAGCTTTTCTCCCCGGGCCTCTGCTGAAAAAGGGCCTTTTCGGCTCAGTCAGACACCCCCGGTTAACAAATATAAAATAAAAAAAATAAAATAAAATAAAATAAATAAAATAATGCAGACAAATATCCAGGTCTTAATGGTACCACATCTCTGGTCCCTTTTTTTGAAAGCCAGACACCTTAAACACAAATAATTTTAAGCATAATATTTATTGCCTCTTACTTATGAATGAATTTTACATGCTTGATTTTTTAAAAAGATTTTTTATGCTTAGTAGAAGCTTATGTTATGTATTTTATCTGATTTATGTTTAGTTTTTGTCTGTGCCTTTAAATGCTCCTTCAGGTATGACATCAGTAATTATGCTAATTGGTTTCAAGAGTATTTAAGAAATGAGCTGTTTTAACATTTTGTCTGAAGAAGCAACTGAGTGTTGCGAAAGCACTTACCACTGTTTTCTTTTGTTAATTTTATTAAAGCCGCTATTGTGTGCTACCTTGGTACATTGTTTTTTTGTTCTTACTTCATGTTTTTATGCACCTTGGTTTTACCTACAGCCGTTTTTGTTTGATAGTACTAAGATGAAGAATAAGTTCAGTGTACTGGAAAGAATTGTCATGTTTAGCACTGGTTGGTGGATACTTACAGTTACAAAATATACTGGAGGAACAGAAGTTTCATAAGTGTATTAATTTGCTGTCATCTAATAAAGACAATTTATGGGCTTATAATTAATGGAAATATGATAACTGATACCTAGGTAATTGCAGAAGAATTTAACAAGTTTTATTCTAAATTAAACTCTTGTAAAAGTTCATATTTGGGGTTCGCATTTGAGCCTGTTCGGCAAGTTATGTATCCTCAGATTAGTTGTAAATTAATTACTAACTATTAAAAAAAAAAAAAAAAAAGCTGGCAAGAAAACATCTGTGGGTTCCGATAATTTACCTGCTATCTTAGTGCATGGCTTACAAGAGTTTCTTACTCCTGCAGTGTACTTAATTTATCATGCTCTTCTGCATAATTGTTTAGTTCCCATTGAATGGAAAAACGCATTAATAATGCTGCTACATAAAAGAAGTGAAACAATGGATCTTTCAAACTACAGACCCGTTAGTCTAATCTCTCTATTATTTGTAAATGCTTTGAAAGAGCCTTATTAGTAATGCTTCAGGATGAGTACAATACTTCTAGCAATTATGATCTATACCAACATGGGTTCTGTTATGGCAGGTTGACTTGGTGGAATTCTATGATCAGGTATCTGTTGCATTAGACTTATCCTTAACAGTAGGTGTTATTTATATTGATCTGGCTAGGGCCTTCAGTACTATTTCTCATAACTCCATATTTGTAGCACTAAAGCGTTATGATTTTAATCCATAGTTTGCAAGCTGGATTAATAAATGGTTGACAGACAGAATTCAGTGTGTACAAATTAGATTTGTACAGTTTTGTACAGATTTAGCCAGTCTGGATTTTTACCAGTAAAGTTAAGAGTTCCCCAGGGTTTGGTGTTGGGGGCCTTTTTTGTTTAATTTAGTATAATCAACTAACCTCTTGCATCTTTATAACTGGCATGCAAAGTACGCCGATGATTGTGAAATCAGATTTATTGTTAAAAGCAATGCGGATACATCATAAATATCTCGTTTTCTACAGCAATTTTCTTCTTAGGTGAGGGACGTCAACTTGAGTTTCAGCCCAAATAAATGTCAATTTATGTATTTGGTAAACTGACACCACCAATAATATTGCAGCTAGGAGATGTAATACTACAAAAAACATCTACTTCTAAGGATTTGTGAATTCTTATTTTATTAATAGTATCACAAAATGGGCTTTTTTGTTGGAAAGATGCTGTGAGTATTTTCATCAGAGAGGAAAACAGTGCCACACAGCTTTTGACCTGTTTTGGATATAATAATACATTCTGTATATAAAGCAAAAAACAACTTAATTTACGTGACGCTGTCCAGAGATGTTTTACTAATAGCATCCAGTCAGTATATCATGTCGTCTGGAGTATAATGAGAGATGTAGGAAGTTAAGCCTCTACTCTCTGCATTATAGATACTTTAGGGGCAGAATAATTTTAGCATATAGAATATATCACAATGCTATGCTACATGTTACAGTTAATATTTTTCTATCTAACAACCTAAGGATTCATAGATATGATAAATTATTTTTTTAATAAAGTCAAACAAAACAGTTGTTGTTGTTGTTGTTGTATCTTTCGGCTTTTCCCGGTTAATAAAGTGAAACAAAACAGTATTAAGAAGTATATTTTTGACTCAAACTATTCTAGAGATATGGAATTGAATCCCAACAGAGATAAGATCAGATTCAAATTTACACAGTTTTAAACAAGAATTCAATTCTTGGATTGGAGACAATATCTATCATGATGAGTTTACTGAGGCAGTATTCTTAGATGGCCTTCAAGCCTAAACACTGGTACACAAACCGATGAGAAACCTATGAGAAATCAAAGCCAGATTTTGAAGGACCCAAGGGTATCTTTCCGAAAAATCAGATAGTTTGTGACTAGTTACCTTCAAACCCCTTCCCCCTCGATCTGTCCTCTCTTTCTGTGTCATGGAAGCTTTCTTTTCCCTTCCTGTATTCAGACATATTTTCAGACCATTTGGTCCTTAAAATCATAGAGGAAAACTACAAACTAACTTGGCTTTACCCATTCTAAAGGAGTTGTTTCATCAGGGGGTTAGAGAACTAGTTACAATCCAAAAGCATAAAAAGGGTTTTATTCAAGACTATCCTTAGTCTTGAGAATCAAGGGTACTTAGAGACCCATCCTGCATTTATCAGTCTTCATCACGTTTCTAAGGGTCCCAAAATTCAAGATGTTTTCTCTACAAACTCTTTTTCCAATGATTCTTCTTCAGGCCTTTTTGGTTACCCTGGATCTAAAAATGCATTTCTTCATATCTTCATCTATCCATATCAGATTTTTTTTGCCTTACAATTTAATTTTCAATTGTCTTCTTTGTGTTTGGTCTTTGTACAGCTCCAAGAGTATTCACCAAATACCTACCCCCAGTTGTTGCTTTCTGTAGAATCTAGGCTATACACATCTACCCATATTTAGACAACCACCTTCTTCAGACTTCTTCTAGAGGCAAATTTCTTCTACATTTTAAGTTCACCAGTCACCTTTTTCTTCACATGAGCTTCATAATAAACTTGAAAAATTCTGTCCTTTTTTCCATCTCAGGATCTGGTTATTTCTAGCCTGCCATTTCAACACTATTTCTATGATGGCATTTATTCCTCAGGACGAGTGACTTTCTAATTGCTTGCTTCCAGTCTCTCCTTCTAGAATTATCTTGGGTATAGGTTCATAGGTTCATAGGTTCATACTAGGCTATCTGCCCTAGGGCATTTATAAGCCTAGCCAGAGTATGTTTGGCTTTCGCCACCCATTTTAAATTAATTTTGCTATGCCCTTTTTCGAGGTTATTATACTGTGCCTCTGTCTAACAGTGACACAGAAGTGATACCCGGGGTAAACCTACGATCTCCCATCCACTCATCAAGATTCCTCTTGAAGAGAGTCAATGAGGGACTCTGCCTAACCTGGACTGGGATTTTATTCCAGAGTGAAGGGAGCCTCTGGGTTATGAATCTGTCCCTCCAGCATGTCCTATTTATTTCAGTGCTGAGGTTCATAAAATTATAAGGCTTCAACCATGCAAAGGGTACCCTTGGCCAGACTCCACACAAGGAAGTTACAGTAGTATCTCAAATCTATTTGGGCACAGCACTGCCACCCCCTGAACTTTCCAATTCCTCTTTTCCTCATCATCAAAGGAGGAATTTTTTTGGTAAATCAGCCAGATGTTCAGCATTAGATCGTTGTTGCAGCAGCCAAAGCTGTTTGGGTTATATCCACCAAAGATATTACCAACCTAGCCAGCTATTCAAAGCTTGATGGTGCCTTCCACATGATCTGTCTGCAAAGAGCTCAAGCAGAGCTGCATATAAAATACAGTTAGACTGCCAAAATCTTCAGAGCTTTCTTGCTGCTGACATGCACTCATTCAAAGTGCTTCATGGATCTAACATTTGGCTAGTGATCCTTCAAGGCTAGACAGATAATTCCCTTGCTGGGCGAAACCTTTCATTGAGGTATATTTCTGAAGAAATCTAGTGCTTTTTTCTATGAATTTATTATTGTCAGGGCTGGTAGATATATTTTGTGTGGCCTGTCATCTTTTTTGAGGAGTTTTTACTATAATGAGTGGTTGTGGTAACACTATGTAAAATCTTGTTTTTTAACTTTTACTTGCATACTCTTATAGTATTTATGTGTTAGGGTCAGGGATTTATGTTTATGGGAATTGTCAATATATATTTTTTTTACTTCAAAACCACCTTTTTTTAATGGCATGGGGTTACCAACTCTTAAGATCTGCTACCCATCTTTCAGGCTTCCTTCTGCAAGAAGAAGAAGAGAGTTGTCAGGACCTCATGCTGACTTCCGTTTTTTCCTCAGCCACCAATGGGGAATTCCACTGTGTCTGGATTTGGTTCCTAGGACTGCTCATAATTTTCCGATGGTTTCCCTCATGAAGCAGCTGTAGGGTTGCCCTCCATGGGGAAGGGAGAACCACTCTTGTCAGTCTCAGGAGAAGGGGTGAGTGAAGTTCAGCTCAATGCTGAGAAAGGGAGCCTGAGCCCAGGGATATTGTGACTGTTTGGGTTGTCCTTTTCCAGGGAATTTCCCCAGGAAAAGAAAACAAAAAGAAAATAAAATGGTTTTGTCTGTTTCTGTTTCAGTGAACAGGGAAGATTTGCTGCAGTTTGCTAGGGGATTCATTTTTTTCTTTTTTCTTTTGGTCCCATTAGGGCTTATTGGTACCAGCCTGGCCTCCAGTACCCAACATCCATTCTGGGTCTTCCAGCTACTCTTCCACTCCCCAGACATACTGCATTTTTTTTTTTTTTTTTTGCTGGAGCCAGTTGTGGATCCTGAGGGTGTCCTGGGTCCTCAGCTTTTCTGTGCATATGTCTGGTGGGATTTATTTTATTACCTACCCACTTCCCTTTTCCCCACCCACCATGCTCATTGGTTTTGTGTTCAAGGACAACTGCACTCTTTGGACCATGCCCCCCTTGGGACTGTATTAATGAACATCCTCCCACCTAGGATAGGCATGCCAATCCCTTTTCTGGTGCTCCATCAGTTGCCTGTGCCTCTAATTGAAACAGCGCCAGCTGGGCCATATTCAGGGCTTTATCCCTTTATGCCACTGGAACTGCAATTTTTGCTTTTTATTTACTTACTTCCTCTTCAGGAAAGAAAAAGAGTTATTTCCCTTTTTGACTCAGATTTTCAGTTAGAAGAGTAGAGATTGAAAGGAGAATACTGTGTTTCTGATTCTGAGGAAACTGTTGCTTCAGCTTTCTCTCCAGAATATCTTTCTTTTTCTGAAATATTAAAACAAAAAAGGTTTTTCAGTGGGATCAGAAAATAATTCATATTGCCCATAAAAATATATTGTGTGTTACAGTTGGATATTCCTCTGCCCTGTGGAAGTCTGATAGATTATAAAAAGATCCTCAGACTCACACATACTTGTTTTCTAACCCTAAAGCAGACTTTGTAGTGATTTCCCTGTCCAAAATTGCTTTTGATAGACAAATGGCTGATGCTAATCCTGTTGCCTCTGACAAGGAAGGGAAAGATTTTGACAGATTTGGGGAAAAAAGTTTATTCTGCCATTTTAACATTCAGAATTGTAAACTGCTAGGCTAATATGTTGAACTTTTTACTTCTGACTTTTGAGGATATGAAAAACTTAACTGTTATCTTTCCCTCTTTTGAATTTAAACATTCCTTGAATTAATGTTTTTATCTGCTTCTCATGCAATTAAACTTCCCTTAATGTGTTCTCATGATGCTGCTGATACTTATGATGCTACTGATACTGTCTTCAGGGCTGTCACACTCATGAGATGATTTGCTTGATTACATTCTTAAAATCTTCCCGAGGATGTTAAAACAAAAATTTTGAATTCTTCCCATGACAAGGAAGAATTGTTTTGGCCTTTCCTTAGATGAAGTGCTTAAGAGGCTTGATGAGGAGAAAAACTGATTGAAGGGGTGACCCAAATCTTCCACCCTACTTTTTTTAAGACAAATAAAAGTGTTCTTTCTACCTCAGCTCCCTTGTTCAAAAAGCAATTCTAATAGCAAAGTGCCAGCAAACAGCTTTCTAAAAGAAAAATGACAAGGAATCTTCAAAAAGAAAGGAAAAGTCTCTCAAAATCAAAGGCAGTCCATAAAGTCAGTAAGACTACTTGTCTCTTCAGCCCCCCCCCCCCCGGCAGTCTCTCCGTCTCTCTGAGTCTGCATCTTCCTTTGTGGCACCAGATTCTGAAAGTCATTCTTTGGGGCTACACTTGACAAGGTTTTCGAAACTAGAGCAATCCTCCTAGTGTTGTAGGCATTTCAGGACTCACTCCCTTGAATTTCAGTATCCATACTCTCAGACAACATGATGGTGGTGGTATGGTTCATAAACAGTCAAGGTGGGACACCTTCCCATCGCCTGAGTAGAGAGGTTATGAGGGCTTGACAGTGGTCTGTGTCATCGCACCGCTTTCTCATAAAAGTGCACATATTAAGATCATCCAACATGGTAGCAGACTGGTTGACCATACAGATAGTATTCCTGCATGAATGATTTCTCAACAGAGTTAGCGCTCAATATATTCTGAAAATGAGGCAGACTCTGTTGCAATCTCTTCAATTTGTCTTTCAATACCAAATGGCAACAATTCTTCCATATCATTCCTCAACCTGGACAGCCACAAAGGGATGCATTTTCCCAAGATTGAACACCAGGTCTCCTTTATTCCTTTCCTCCAGTTCCACTCATAACCAGGCTCCTTTAGTAGGGCAAAGTGTGCAACACATGGATCATCCCCATAACCCCATTCTGGCCTTCCAGTTATGGTTTTCCTTGCTTTGACCTCATCTAAAGTAAACACCTCTTCTTCTGCAGAGTTCCTCTCTTCTAACACTCTCATCTGGTTGGCCTCAGTCTGGCATTCACTTCATTCACCTAACCACTTGATTTCTTTCCTTTCAAAAATGGGCAAGAATCATTCATTTTCTCCAGTAGTTACTGGTTTAATTACTGTGTGCCAGAACCCTTCAACAAGAAAGATTTACAGAGGCAAATGGAAAAAGTTTTTGATATTAGCAGAGAAAAATAATGTAGTGCCTATGGCTGCCCCTCTAGCATTGTCATTACCTGCCTTACTTAGCTGCATAACAAAAGGGCTAGTTACTTTCTAGTTAAGGTTCATTTGGCAGTTGTATCTTTCTTTCTTTCTTTCTTTCATGATGGTTTCTAGTTGATATCATTGGCCTTACACAAGACCTGTAAGGCCTTTATCAAGCGCATTTTCGACTTAAAACACAATTGGTGAAAACTGCCTCCATGGGATTTGAATTTTAATCTGGAAATGTTAACCAACTCAGCAAATTCTATTCCTTTCAAGTTTTTGTCATGGAAAATGGCTCTATTGGTAGCTATAACATCGGCAAGAAGAATTTGTCTTCTAATTGCCTCTAGTTGTAGGAAATTGTTTTGCCAGGTGGTTGATGCATTGGATTAATGAGCTGTCAACAAGCTACTTCCTGTGGTTCAGTGGTCCAGGGCTTGATTCCCTCAGCCTCCATTGCCTAGCTGTTTGATTTAACCAGACAGTGCTCCCAGGCTGAGTCTGAAAAAGATCCGTAGAGATTAGGTTGTACCTTGGTTAAGAAATACAAACAAAATAATAAAGCAAGTTGTTCACCCTCTGCCATATACCATTTCCCTCAAACATGCTGATACCAGTGAACACATGACATAGTGATGTAGACTGCATACTATTGGGAATGGTAGGATGAGGGCTATAGACAAGGGTAAATCAGTTATCCCATATTATCACCTCAGAGCCAACAATGGGGATATGTCACAATTGCATACTGCGTGCATGTGTACTTACAGCAGGTGTAGATGCCATACATTGGTACATATGGACTGTCTGCATTGTCATCCCATTGGATAAGATGAGCAGGTAGG